>NW_009732814.1:101801-124836 GCF_000703405.1 Apaloderma vittatum | reverse complement strand
TAAAGGACAGCCATCTCTTCTTTCCCCTACAACAGCAAAAAAGCACAGCTCTTTTTCATTATTTTCAAGGCCTGATGTATGTTTTCCTCCAGGGAGTTTTGTTTCATCACTTACTTCCACCTATTCAGGTTAAATTTGCTTTAATCTCTTTGAAAGCCGTAGAAGATGGTGGCTATTTTGTAAGAAGATGGTTCTATACTCGAGTTTATGAGGATGTAATCCACTTTCTTCTGCCAACAGTTATAGAAAAAATAGAAGCGATGGCCAACTACTAATGTTCAAATAATTATTTTCATAAGCTCCACATTATACCAGATGTGCTCAGTAAAGGAGGCAGCGGACAGAGGCTCAGGTCTGTGTTGGACACGCACACGTATAGATGTGTGTACAGAGTTTACAGAGGACAGGAGAGATGTGTTTCTGTAGAGCAAAATACATAGGATGCAGGAGGCGGTGGAAACAAATGTGAGTGTTCAGAAGAGTAAGGGAGAAGCAAGAGACAGAAGGAAACTGGGCTGTGCCTTCCAACCCCTTGGCACCGCTCTTATTCAACACAGGAACTGTGAATTTAGCTTAACCAGACAGTATGCTCTGGCTGCTTTGCTCTACTCCAGAATAGCATAAAACAGCACAGCACATCAATGAACCTAGCCGTAAAATCTTACAGAAAATGAAATGTGTGTGTGTGTGCGCTTCTTGTAATGATTAGAAATACCCCATGATAATATTATCTTTGAGTTCGACTTTTAGCAGTCGCATCTATGATTTTAATTTAAGAAGGTGAGCAAATTTGAAAGTCATAGGTGACATTAAGGCAGAGTGAAGGATGAACTGTACCTGTGATCTAATTTAAATACATCTTAAAGCTTCTAATTACCCCAAAATAATAATTCTGAGCAAAGAGAATTCAAAATTAGAATCATACTTGAAGCCACATATGTTAAGGTGTAAAAATGAAAGAAAATGAAGGTGTGTGGAAATTCTTGGGCTGTCAGTGAAAACTTAGAGTTGTCGGTGCTTGTTTTGGGAGAAAATAAACATGTTTAAAACTCTTTGTATTCTAATATCTGCTCAGAAATATTAAGAAATATTAATTGTAGTCTTGTGGACTTAGAGGGCATGGTTAAGGTTATTTGAGAGATTGCTTTGATGTATACCAACTTTTTTTTTGTCTTTCTTTTTTATTTCATGGTGTGATGACATTCAATTCTGACATTTCAAATGAAAAATCTCGTAAATATACTTTTGTTGTTTTTCAAATATATTCTCCTTGTTAACTCAGTTTCAACAGAGGTACTATGATATTTTTTTACGTTTTAAGTTACAATTTCATACATAAACCCTAAAAAGAACACTCAGAGAAAATATTACTATGTTTCCTTTATGCTTTTTCCATGTAAGTATACATAAATAGTATGTATTTGTACGTATTAATTTAATTTTCCTGTAAATTTTACTTTTATTTCTTTATTCACTAAGGAACTGGAGATAACTTTAATAAGTTTTGTGTATCCTGTTGGTATTGAGTTTCATGGTCTTAAGTATGCGTGTCTGAAAAACAAATAATCTTTGCTCTAGCTCAAATCACTAGTCTTATACTTCTGTTAAACGTCCATGTACTACATGTGTAAATGAAATGCAAATTCTGGCCTATCCATATATATTATTTTAAATACATTTGCACTATCTGTGTCGCATCTTTTCCTATTTTTCTTCTCTCAAAATACAATATTTCTAGTCTTTTCAACTACTCTTTGTTTAGAAACGTATTTAGTTGCCACATCATTTTAATTGGTCATCTCTGAAGCTCTGCTGTTTTCTAGAAATGAGCTAAATACACCACATGAGGGCGAACCATCGATTTATATTATTTTTAATATTATTATGGCTTTCTTTGACACAACTGTTCTGCAATATTGTGTAACTCTGAGTAGAAATCTTGATTTCTCACAAATAAAACAAAAAGAATGTAGGAGACAAAAATCAATGCTTTTACAAGCTGTATCTCACTATTTACAGTGAGTCACAGAACACTGATAATGTTTAATGAATTCAATAAAGAATAGCTTTTGAGAAAGTTCTTTAAAACAGTAATTCTAAATCCCTATAAGTCAATACTATTATTTTTTACGGCTGTAGTGTTCAGAGGCTGCTTATGAAGCTATATTATGCTAGACTGAGCCTGAAAAATATTGTAAGACCCAGTTTCTGATTCAAATGTGAAAAGATAAGAAGATAAAAATGTGGGAGAGAAAATAAAAAAGCCAAGTTGTCTACTCAGCCTCATGATTCAATAAAAGAACTAGAAGTAGAGAGAAATGGCATCTTCAGAACCTTATTATGTTATCAGTGAACTCTGTTGGCAATAGCTTCAGACTAGCAAATGCTACGTTTATCTTTCCTAACCTAAAGGTTAGGAAAGAAATTACTTCTGAAGATTTTGCTTTGCAATAACTGGTAACGATTATCCCAGCTATTGTTATCTCTCTTGTGTATCTGCTGACAGCAATGTGTTCAGCATATCACTGCATAAAGAGGAAGGCAGAATATCCAAATCATATACCCAAATGTAGATGGGCATTATTGAGAGTGCTAATTATCCACAATCCCTCTGTATTGCCATGGCTATAGTACTGCTTTCATGAAGAAAAATACAGCTGAATGGAACACGGTCATGGAAACTCTGGGAAATCTATGCAGTGGTTTCTGTATGGATGTATATAATTTGCTTTCCATCACTCACAGCATTCTGCAGAGTCCTAAGTTACAGTTTCAATTAGTTTTTCTCTTCTGATTTTGTTCACTTCCTTCAAGTGTCTTTAAAAGATGAGCATTTCAACCAGAGATGTGTTTCTTTTCCCTTCTGCTGTAAAAAATGTCTTAGGAGAATTCAGAGAAAGGTATACTAAACAGCTATAAAAAATTATTACTTCAGACTGCTTGCATAGTTCCTTCTGAATATGTTTGAAGAAAGTAGAATTTTGCTTGGAATAATATTTTTAATATCTGCTTAGAGTATAAATTTTGTATGTAAATATTCAATAGTCCTGAGGTTTTGTGGCTTTTGAATTTTTTTTTGAGTGTGGCGGGGCAGGTTTTGTAATAATGGTAAATTTTCGTACATTTTTCTTGTTTCTTGACAAATGTTCTGAGCGTTCAGATGATTACTATCATGGGGATAGGGACAGAGTCCTTTAGGAAACGGAGAATGAGAGTCAAAAACATTTGAAACACTGGTATAAACAGCTTTTCAACATTTTGTTGTACTTCAAAGTTCACCATAAAACTAAAACTGGCAACACTGTTTATAACCTGTGACCTCTTGTTCTTTCTACTTGTTTATTTTTATTAGGAAAAGTCTAACTTCTTTTCACTAGACTACCTTAAATTTTCACCTTCACTGTATCAAGATTTTTAAAACTGTATACAGGAACCACAGAAATTAAACCTTTCATTACATAAATTAATTAGTGTTGGCTTACTTTTCTGCAGATGCACAGTTTCTCTTATAGACGTGGCAGAGCAGGGGGTGGAGGAGAAAGGATAATAAAATATGGCATGTGTCAGGTTTATGTGGTTCAGGTTAAAAACTATTTGATTAAAACCCCAAGCCATACACAGTCTGTAGTTTCAAAGTACTGAAAAGTACCTGAACTTTTATCCAATATACCCGTTTTCCAATATTTGTCAAGACAGAAAGATGAAAGAAGAGGTATATGTATAAAGAATTGACATATTGTCAAACACTTAGATGGAAAGGTGAGGAATATCACCAGAAACATCCTGGAAGAAATTAAACAGCAGCAAGAGTACAGAAGATATTTTTATCCTAATAGTCAAAATATCTGTGACATTCAGGTAGAGATAAATTTCAGGTCTGAATTAAAAGTCCTACAGCAACACTGAGCAATTGTATAGATGTCCATCCCCAATTTAAATTTTGTTGCTTTATAATAACTTTTGAGAACTACATTGTAGCCTGTAAAAAATATCCACATGTTCTCTGCTGGAACTGCTCCAGACTGTAACAGAACCACTAGATTGCACCCTGGTGCTTTATGTATTGTTTAATTGTTTTCCTTTGGTGGATATTTTTATTAAAAACCCATTATCCAGAACCAGACAGAAGTGTTGTTTCAAGACCAGCAGAAACAGAGGCCTTTCAGCTACACAGTTCTTATTCACACTTTCTTTAGCCAACTTAGCTAATGAGACCTCCACTATTCTTCTTTTAGTACTTGAAAAAGAAATGGGAGTTTTTATTTTGCTCTTTTCAGACATAATGAGGATTGCAAAGAAGAATTGTGAGGTTCTGTGTGTGCTCACACACCTGTGTCTCAGTGTAAGTTCATGTGGGTGCCTCCAAGGTGTGCCTGTGTTTATAGATGTTCTTGGGCTTTTGCACCGATAACTCCTTGGACATATTTTTTAATCCTAATGATTTTATGTACCTGCACTACGCTTTATCTGTAAAATAACTGAATAAAAAAAATAAGTATTTTTCATAGAAAATATTTTCTAACAAATAAAGCTCCAGCAATTCTGCAGAAAAACAGAGAAATCTGGCAAAAGGCAGATTTTGAAATCCTGAATTCTGCTGAATAGCACTCTATTCAGTGCTGCAAGATCTTATGAGGTTTCTTGTTATGGAATATTGTCAGACCCCAACTCTGAGTATTTTATTACTTTTAAAAGTCAGCTTTTAGTCTTGTGGAGAGATGTTTGAAACTATGAAAACATAAATATCTCAAAAATAGATATCTAATGAAAAGTTCAGGGAGGTCTATGACTCATAATTATGTGGTATTAGCAGTACTGCTTGGGCCACCACTAATCCCGTTATGTCAATACAGCTTCTTGAAGAATAAGTTGTTACATAGTGTGAGAAAATCCAGCAGTTTTCAAACTCCTAGACATTAATTGTTTCTTACCAGCAGTATAAGAAAAATGCTCAGTCTAGAGTGACTTATCATGTTTGGCATAATTGTATGTTCTTTTTCATGCAAAATGGGGTCTTTGTCATGTGATGGTGTATACTAGAGTCAAGATTTAGAAGGCAATTATCATTTGTGTCATTAGCTAATGCAAGTCTTAGTTCTGTACACCAGCATAATTCATAGTTAAGATATAGTGTTATTTCTTATACAAAATAGTAGATTCTTGCGAAAGTCATTCTTGGAAGAATTGGTGAAAGCGAAGGCTCTTCACCAAGTCAGTGTGACAAGGTCTTGTCTTAGATACTGTGGCTTCATTTAACCTAATTAAGCAAGAGAATGTTTAAGATTATATGCAAGCTCTTTCATGAGTTGTTATGGTTTAAAATAAATAACCTCTTAAAGTATTTCATTAGCTGATTCCTGTGTTTACCTGGCACAAGCATTGTAATGATATTTATATCAGGTATTATAATAAAGTTACCAAAATTACTAATATGTTAAAAAACCCATGAAAAGTAAAACTGAAAAAATTACAACACAGTATAAAGCAGGTTGAAAATAGTGTCTGGCATGCACTTCTCCTATGGCACACATAGGAGTGCACATGCATGTCAAATTATATAAGATGGAGGGCTGAAGGGAAGATACAGCTTATTGGGTTCTTTTCTCCCAGTCAGTAAATTCACTGGTCTCTGCTGCTTTCTCTCTCCTGTGCGCGGTGTGCATTCTAAGTAGGGATGACTAAAGACAGCAGTTCCAGTAAGCAGCAACTGTCCGTGGTTTTGACATGTGATTTTCTTTTACATTGGAACAAAACCAAAACAATTTGAAAGTTCCAAGAAAACAATTGTGTGCTTCAAACCCTTTCGTGTCAATGTTCATTTCTAGCCTCATGGTGAGGATATCACTCTAAGAAGCAAAAAAAACTTAAGTGAAAAATCCCATCCCTGAATGATTGAAAACGACTTCTTATCCCCTCTTTGTACAAATCAGGGACTTGAACCTGACCTCATCACATCTGAAGTTAATGCCTTTGCTGTCAGACTGTTTGGAATGTCTTTTTCCCTCTCACTCTTGAAAGAAGTCCCCTCTGAAAAATATCGAATTATGTACATCTACAAAAGATTACATTTTACTGAAAGAGTGGATTTCTTGTAAAAAGCCCAGTTCTAATACTGCATTATTTGGCTGACAGAAGAGTGGGGACTAATTACCTCCCCATTCAATCCAACCCTCCTACCTCTCCAATCAAGAGGCTCACAGATTAAGAAAGTAGTGTTGTTAAATCTCTGCTAATGCTTCAATTCCTGTGTCACAGGGACTTATCACTCTGCATGCTTTATTAACATCTTCTTCACTGCCTATGTGATGAACTGTCTATGGAAACCGATTCCCCTTGGATCTGCAAATGATAGTTTATTATCTGCTCATTTACCTCCTTTTGCTCCATAAAGAAAAAGCATTTCAAATTGTTGTTCATTGTTTTCAACATAATTCATGTTAGAAAATGTAAGCAAAGCCAGCAAAATAAATGCAGAATTTGTAACAGGGTAAAAAACCCTGTAATTTCTAATTGATCAAGAAGGCAGTGATCTCATTCTGTTCCATCAAATGGGCCACTGCTGAGAAGTATTAGCTGCCCCTGAAAGTGAAAGCATGCAGTAGATGAGCGCTCTTAATTTTGAATTGCTCTGTGTCAAGTTCAGTCATTGGCCCCTGTGTAAAAAGTCACTGAACAAACCCAGAAAATTTTATGTAGTCTTTTGTGATGTTTCAAAACTAATTTAAGACCTTCAAAGTATTGGAAATACTTTTCCAGTAGTACCAAAGAATGGAAATAATTTGCCAATATTAAAAATACTCCCCCCTTTTCCTTTCACATTTGTCTCTTGGAGTCGTAATTTGACCCCTCATTAAATTCTTCACAGCAGCTGTAACTCCCCTTTACCTCCTACAGCTCTGTCCTATGCCTCTGATCACAAAGTTGCTCTTCATCTGTTCTTCTTCTCAAACTCCTTTGCTTGGCACTAGGGCCTCATTCTTTTTCGTCTTCTGATCTACCTGGGACACGAGTTTTTCTCTTCTCATATTCATCTGTTTAACCTCTCATTCCCCTCACAAGAGGTTCTTGTCCCTTGTGATACAATCATGTTTCACTGAAAAGAAAAAGTGCTCTTAAGCTCTCTATCATCCTCCCTCCTTTCTCCCTCTATATCCCCAATACTGTTGAGTGTACAGATTTCTGTCTGTCCTTTAGTTCAGTTCTAGACCTTCTGCAAAATAGCATCTCGGCCTTTCTTTTCTCTGAAGCCATCCTTAGCATAAGCCCCTCCTAACTCAAAGCTTAACAGTCTGTAATTCACCCTCATTTTCCTTAGCCTGTGTGGCATCCACTTTCATTGACCCTGATGATCTTTGTCTTGAAAATTCGTCCTTCACTGGCTTCCATGCTTGGTAGTCCCTGGCCTCCACTCCTGACTTCAAGTAGCTCCTTTAACTTGTGTTTTGGGAGAATTAACACTTTCCCCTTTGAGCTTTCTTCAGCGATTCCATGGCGTTCTGCTTTTGGACTTTGTCCTTTCTCCTACTTCTTTGCCTAGAAGTACAGTTCATCCACAATGCAAAACCGATTATTGTTTGTCAGGTATTCTTTGTTGTAGGTGTGGCTTCTCTGCACATCTTGAAAATTTATAGTAGCTTCATGAAATACTGGTTGAGGGAATCTGCTTTTAGTTCAAGGTCAATCTTACCAAGCTTTTACACTCAAGCCATGCCTACTTCCACTCTCTGCAGGAAAAATCATCTTTCTGTCTGTCAGTTGGACAAGTTCTTGTGTTACCTTTGACCTTCTCTGTTGGAAGGCACAACTCAGCAATGACTAAATTTTGCAAATCCTTTCTGTAGCACATCTATGAAATACAGGATATACTACCATCCCAACCAGCTAAAGTGATTTCTAAGTTCTGCCATTTTGTTTATTATTTCAATGTCATTCTCAGAATGCTTCTATGGATTTCATAATCCAGATCATGACACCAGATACAGGTTTTCTTCTTTTTCTGCTGATAATGTTCATACTTGTAGGGTATTCTCATAAACAGTTACAAAACTATAAAACTACTTCACTAACCTCCTTCAAATTTTTCATTACATTTCTGTTTTGCTATATCACCTCCCACAAAGCTGGATGGTAATTAAATTCCTGTACTGCTAAGATTGCTTCTGACTTTCTAGCTTGTACAACTTCTGCCTATAGTTTCCCAAGTTCCCTTAGAGTAAATAGACAAGAACCATCTTTTTATTCCTCCTTTGTGGTGTCTTATACAATTGGAATTTGGATCATGATGGTACCTCCAATGTATTGTACTAATATGAACCTGTTTGTTATTATGAAGGATATAGTAAGATGTAAGGAGTTAAAAGGTTAGTTTGTGTGATGTTTTAAGTTGTTTCTCTCCCCATCATGTTGCACGAGAGGTATGCCGCCCCTATCCTGGTGACAGCGGCTGGACATGAGAAATGGGGTCATAGGAGCTGGTGCACTGGCTGGGATCATGTTCTTGATCTGTGGCAAAGGAGATGTCTTTGCATGGCTTGAAAGAGGGAGACGGAGGGATTGAGTCCCCTAACCCAGATGAAGGACATGGGATTCTTTGTCTTTTATGCAAATTCTAATGACTAGAATTTATTTGGGATACAGTGACACAGACGTGTATTCTGGAGCTGTTCTTTGTCAACTGGTCAACCTTGTCTGCTGGTAGGATTCAGTTCTTCCCCAAACAGGCTTTGTAAGCGTGATCCACCCTCTGTCTTTCCATCTCAGGAGCACAGATACCACTCGGTATCCCTTCCACAGCGTCTATGATCTCATTAAGCCCATGAGCATACATATCTTGTTGACATCTGAGGAAACATGATGATTATCAACAAAATGTAGGGCCTGTTATACATTGTATCACTTCAAACACAATGAGGTTGTTAAGGCTTAATTACATAAGAAGCAGTATACATGTTTTGCAAGCTTGTAGAACGTCACTTGCAGAAGTTAAGCAAGATATAAGAGTTTCCTAAGCTTCTATTATAGTTTTATTTCCAGCAGTATTCTTTGACAAACCAAATAAATTACTGCATGTATTGGACCTCTGAGGCTTGGGGCAAAGAATGGAAAAATTATTTACAAAAGCTTGAAAATATTTAATCACTAGAGGCAGGGGGCAACTGTGTTTTAATTAGCAGTTCCTCAGGCCATTGGCTGGCTGGAGGCTTTCTCAAACAACCACACAAACGCACTGAATAGCTGTTTGCCAGCCTTAGGGTCAGGCCTGAGATGAAACAGATAAGATAATTGGCTCTAATGAAATCCAGAAGGCCTTGGCTTTCTTGTTTGAGCTTGGATTTGAAAAGTGCGTGTGGAAGTGAGGCTTAATTCAAACCAGTCCTGAACTAGGCCCGTTTTTCAGTGACTTTGATATTGTTTGAAGTTCTGAAAGTGTTCGCCACACCACTAGCCTGCTGGGCTGGGCCTCCCCGGTCACCTTAATTACTGAGCTTTATTGCTGACTTTACTACACAGGAAAGGAGCCATTATATGTTCCATCAACATCAGCTCTCCTCAGATTGGAGGAAAGGGCAGGGTGAAAGGCCACTGTAGGAAGGCAAAAACTTCACTTTGAGGTAGTCAGATCATTTACCCGTGTTAAATTTCACTGTGCTATGTGTGTACATTCCTCACAACACAGAAGCCCAATTTCCATTTTTTTTTTAGCAAGTGATTACTTTTCAAAACATTTTGTTTGTATCTGATTAGCAGAAGGGGACATTTATTCTTAGAGGTGGAAAAAAGGCAAATTGTAACAAACGCCTAATTAATCATCACAGGGGAAAGAAATCTAGTTAAAATCTGTAATAAAGAGAAATTGTTCTTAATGCTTCTTTGAAGTGGGAATAAGTGAGGAAACCCCTATGGTGTGTTTGCAGACCTGACACCCTACAGAACTGACTCCTTACAGCCAGCCTGATATCTTGAGGGTAGCTTGTAACATGCTCTCCAAAAACAGAAAAGCTCCTGTGAAATACTGTAAGGGCAAGCAACAATCGAGGTATTTTAGCAATGGTAATTGTGAGTTATTCTCTTCAGGATAATTACTTTCAGAGTTTGGTCCTACTCTTTTTAGCTGCTCCAGCTGGTGGTGATGCGGGAAAAAAAAAGCAGCTGGACTTGTGCACATGAATGGGTTTTCAGATCTAGACACTCTCAGTCAGGGTAGGTGTCTCTTGGGCTTCAGGATCCAGCGTCTGGGTCCCTGGGAAGACTCCTGTTGGGAAATCTGGGAAGGATCTTGCAAATGCTTATATGTGTATCTGAATATATTTACATGATAACTCATTATTAAGTCAATCAGGCTGCTAGGCTGTGTAAAGTTACACATGTGTATTTATGTTTGCAGGACTAGACCTCCCGAGACTAAGGAACATGTATATTGGTTGATTTGGACCAGATCCCATATTACCAACACTAACACATAATAAAAGAAATATTGATGATATTACTTTCTAGACCAAATCTGTGAAGTTCATATCAAGATGCTCAAACATTTTTTCCATGAGCTTGGGAGGCAAACTAGAAAGGGCTGAAAAATCAGTTCTGTTACTATCTACTCTGTGAGCATTTTATTTGTTATTTATTTCCTTTCTGTCTTTTTTTTCATGGAGCTAATATTTCTGTTTTTCTTAAAAACTTGAAAATATCTTGGATTCCTTCATAAAAAATAGAAACATCACAAAGACACATTCTGCAGAGTATTCAGCCCTTTCCTTAAGGCAACACTGTTAGACAAAGAAGTCTTCTGTAATTTCAGATAATTCTACCTTATCTTATTTCATAAATAATATATATGCTATAGTACAAATTTTATGTATGTATGGTTGAAGATATTTTAACACAAAGTACACCTATTTAAGAAGCCTGGAGGCTTCTTATATTTCTTCCCTTTCATATGATCTGTCACTTTAACATGTTTTATGTTACTAGAATTGCAAATTAGTTGTATGCTTTAAAGAAAAGCTGCAGGTTTTAATATTTTTATCAATATTTTGTGAAATTTTAACCTGTTAATCTTATAGCCAGCATCACAGGGAGCTGGTGGTATTAGCATTTATGAATCTATCTCTGAGCTGAGAAAATGTCTTTTGAAATCATCATAGTTCATTACAATTATCAGAAAACAATAATTTCCCTTCCAATACATAGGGTTGTTTTGTGAAAAAATAGTGGTGTAGGTATCATAGCATGATACTATGACAGTTCCTTTAAGACATATCTCCAGATGGGGGATGTTCTGCTGTTTATTAAACAGAAGATTTTATTTGCTCCCATTTTTTATAACTAAATAACGAGACACAAATTTTCTTTTTGATATTGTGCTTCCTAAGAGGTAGTTTGGGCTATTAATGTTGTAAATCATAATCCTTGTCTGACTCTACTTTCAGCTACATTTACATTTTGTAGAGGCTAGTGTGATTTAGAGGAGCATATATGAACATAGAATAATATTGTAGTATGTTGGAAAAGATTTATTGACTAGGAGAAGTGAGATTATATAATCTATTGGTGGTTTAATTAATACCTTGCACATGTACTCAGTGATCTCTTTGGTAGAAAGAATAGGATTATAAAATCTACTGGTGATTCAATTTGACCTTTGCACATCTGTCTACAAACTTTATTGAGTTTAGGTGGGTGATGTAAGTCAAGCAGGGGATAGTGACTGAGGAAGCGTTTTATTGCAGGAAAAATTCCCTGGGTGCTTTAACCACTTATTTCCAAGTTTTCCAATAATGGTTTTAAGGTGTTTTAATGCTTATTACTAAAAAAGGTGTTTTTACATGGGAATCTGAGGGCAACCTTACTTACAATTGTTTGTATATCTTCAACTTAATAAAAGGAAGCCTAAGAAAAATATTCGTAAAGTAGCCATTGTCTGATGTAACGGTGTTGTGTATTTTCAAAACATGATAGAGACCACACAGCAAATCACTGACTGAGCCAAAATTAAATGTTGGGCTTCATTATAATGAAATTCCTGCACCTTAAAAATGATAGATCTAAAAAATGACCATTAGATGTCATCTTTCTATGCATCTGTCTGCTCTCCTGTTAAGATTTTCAGGTAGAAATCTGCCTGCTCTCCTATTATAATTTTCAGGTAGACTTTGATCCTGCTTTTCATTATTCTTCCCTTGTGTCATTTTAGAATGTGTAAAGAAGGCATAAATTGAATCAGCTGGGTTCAGTAAGTCGGTTTTAGGTACAATGACCATGACGTATGCTTTTTCAGCACTGCATTCTGTTGTTCATGACAAGGGGTTTTTTACCCTCTTTGATAACAAGAGGGTAACTGAAAGATAAATGCCTTAACATTTAATTGGATGCTGGATACTTTACCTGTCTATGTAATTATAGATTGCTTTCAGACATCCTTTACACTGGTAAAGAATAGAGAGCTAATAAGGACATTACCTACTTAAGGTATTTATGTGTGGCTTTTTGGCTGTAACTTTTCACTGCAGAGACTTTTCACAGAGGATGCCATACGTACGTAATTCTTTTGATTGAGGAATTCAACTGAAATGCATTTCTCGTATCATGGCATATGCTATATTCTCATAGATTACTTCTGTGTGAAGTGGGAGATCAAACGACTCTACTCTTATGTCCATGAGTACAATAAACTTGAAAAGAATAAAAGGGAATAATGGTGAATATTGCATAAAACAACTGGAAGTTAATATGATTTGGAGAAAAAGAACAATTAGAGGAAAAGTGAGGACAGCATGTTTCTTTATTGTTCTTGGTTGTAGTGTGAAGTCTTGCACCTGCTTGTTAACAAGGTCAGATTTAGGATTAAGAAAAAACAGGGAATGCTTTCAATTGCATATTTTCTCCTAGCAGCTCTGTTCCTTTAATTTAATTCATATGTACAGTATTCCAAAATAACTACAATGATTGATAGTGCTGTAATAAAACACAGGAACATACACACAATTCAATGTTTCTTAAAAAATTTAAAAGACTTCCTGTTGCATTTATATTTATTATTGTGCTTAAAATATTTTTAACAGAAGCAAAATTCTATTCTAACAGTAACGTAACAGACTAATACTTCACACATTTCAATTTAAAAAAAGCAAGTAATTTTTTTGTGTAATGGAAGCTATTGTGTAACTGCACTTCCGTACTCTTTATAGCATATTAGGTTGTGTAAGGATTGTGGAATTGACATAGTGCTACATTTTGTATTGCCCAGGCTGCTTATAATGCTATTATTATTAGTAAAATCTAGATAATTCCTGTTGTATGTTATTATAACAATAGCTGCCCAGATCAAACTGTGATTTTTTTCACTGAAAAAGCAGAAACGTACAAGCCATTGAGAGGAAAGAGAAGGTTCAGCCTGCTGTGTAAAAGCAATTTGTATTAGTACCCTAAAGGAAAATGTGGAAAGCAGCCATACATTTTCAGATCCTGGTTGAAAATTTGATTATACAGATGTGATTCACTTCCTTATGTCCTTTCTGCTATGAACGTGAATGGACATGACTTTGTGTTTGGAAAAAGAAGCTAGAGTTCCTCTGGTCTCTACTCAGGAGACTTTCTCTTCCCAGTACCTAAAGACTGGATGGAGAGTGAGTTTAATGTGAGGCTTCCTAGGATGTTTTCTCTGCTGGAGGTTTTAGCTTGATTGACTCAATAATATTAAACAAGTTGTGATTTTTGACTTCTTATTTCACACTAGATTATGGTTCAAAACTAGCATATAAACAGAGGTGAGTTCAGGGTCAAATTCAGAAATCCAGTCATGTTCCTGCAGTGTAAGTGTCTGCGTTTGAGCAAAGGGTCTACTTTCCCGTTTTGGAGTTCTGGATGTCAGCTGAATCGAGAGAACTCTGCGACTCACCCTTAAGCAGGGATATACACTGGTTGTTTGAATTACTTTCTAGACTTCACTGCCTGTACCAACTAGGACCTTGACTCAGTCTTCAAGTGCATAGCAGTTCAGTGCCACATGAGATGCTCCAGAGCAGCTGAGGTTTGCTGCTGTCACCGATAGCTATAGTACAGGATCTCTGTGAGATCATGCTCTTTTGGAGAGTCAGCAGGTGGCTAGGACAGGGTGCTCTCTGATCCCAAGAGCCACTGGATGTATTCACGTAGGTAACTGAAGAGAATCCTTTGTATCCATAAAATGCAAAGTTTGGACCCTTCGCTCACATGTAGACCCCTACAGTATATGGTTAGATGTCTGCATCTGGTTTTGGATGCCATCGTATTTGTTCTAGGTAGTGTTTTTTTAAATACTTTGGGAAAATTCAGTTAACTGTGATTTCGTCACTATGTATCACTAGGGATACTGTTCTAAGCCAGCGTCAGAGTATGCTTACGCTTCTATACCTGCAAAGAAAGTGTTGACGTGTTCAATCCAGCTTTAAGATACCTGTCAAAAATCTGAAGAATTTTCAGGAACCACCCATGCTAATTGTTTTTTTTCTTTACTGCCCAGTATCAAAACAAACACACACACTGTAAATAGTTTATGTCTGTCTCCGAACTGATCTTTCAGGCTGGAAGAAGCTTTAAAGGGGCTACTATACTGCCCTGAGATAAATTACTTTTCTTAGCAATATGGAATAGCCTATACAAAACCAGGTCTGACAAGAGCTTTTTCAGTATCCGCGCAAACTCATTTTAAAGCTACACATCTTTGCATCTTCCTGCAGTGTGTATTGTAGGCATATCCTTAGGCAAGGTATCCGCTTCAGTTTGTTGATGAATTAAGTGGGAGTTTTGCCACTTTGTTTGTACACTTTTTGTTGTGTCCTTGTACTGCACCTTCTGTAGCCAATATTGTTGGCTGCACTTAGACCAAAATATGTGAGAACAAGAACCTGGGATGAGGTTGTACTTTAGTCGGGTTGTGCTGTATACTCCTGAAGGGACTACCTCTCAACAGTGACCCTTTCCAGAAATTTAGAGCTGATAATATTTATGAGAGTTCAGAGCAGTTGAAACATTGGCTAGAGATCTTTTAAATGGCTAAATTTCAACACATTCCCCAAGGAGCTGAGATGGAGATCGTTTCAGACCTGTCAGAGGAAGATCATGCCTTAATTGTACTTTATTGTACTATAAAAAATGAGACCTCTCCACTAGATTTAAGAGCCTGTGGTATTGTGATCTGTGTGAAATCTTAGGGGAGCTCATCTGGGATCTTACAGGGTGTATGAAATAAGCTTGTGTCACTAACAAAGGTAGAAATTTTCACATAAATATGATGGTTTCTGTAATTGATCTTTTCTAAAAGTATCTCCAACTTGACAGGGAGCATCTTTTCAGTGTGATTTATTCTGTAATACAGTACACTCCAGTGGCTGCCTTCCAAAAATGCTGTCTTGAATATCTGCTTATAAATAGAGCAGCTCCAAATCATGCAAGTTCATGACTCCAGCATTTTATTGAAAGATGAATACTACTTTGGCTGTGACACAGATGCCAGCTTTCAAAATACAGCCTCTCTGAAAGTGTGAAGAACTGGTTACCTCTTTCAGTAGCAACCCTTACTCTGACAGGACTCCACTTTAGCACCTCAGATTTAAATTTTTTTATAGTCTTTAAAGAAGAGTATGATATGTCATAGAGCATGGAATGACATGGAATAACAGTGCTACTTTCATTAGATAAAATCCAAATCAGCCAATTTCTTCTGTCACTTGCCTTTTTGTCATACAGTAGAGAACAGTGCTGTCAACATAGGGTTTATCCTTTCTCCAGTCTGTGACTCTGTAATTAAGGTAACATGCAAGCTACCTCTCTAAACCTCATTTGTTACCTCTGTTATAAGTTGTAGAAGTCTCTGGATTTTCCAGAAGTTGCTCCATGGCAGGGGACTAATTTTTAGTGATTTTCCTCCTCCACTGACACTGGGAAGAGCAAAAACACTACTGTCTGTGACTCTAGTGCTTGAAAACAATCCCTTGGACAGTATGAGGAGAAGGGCAGAGTCTGAAGAATGAAAGCTTTGACTGATACAGACCTCTGCAGGCACAAGGCCAGAGCTGGTAAGTCTTAGAAGATATATAGGGCTTTCCTGTTTCAGGAGTATTTGTTTGGAGGAGGTGACTTTTACTGTAAATAGGAGCTGTCCCAAGGAAAAAGTGGCACATAGCACAGCTGGACATCACTGACGCTGGTAGTTTAGTTTCCAGTCATTGTTCCCAAGCCTGAGACAGAAATGTCTGGGTAACCTTGTGATGCACCTTTTATAGGGGTGGACCTGATGCTCAGGTGATGATCTTAGGTCTAAGTCCCTGTGGCATTGCATCTCCAGACTGCTCTCACAGGGGACGACAGCAGAGAGATTACAAGGGAAAGAGCACAGATATGAGAAACTAAAGGTCCCGGGAATCAGACCATATGCACACTCCTGGAAGGTCAGTACTTTACTGTACAGCTTTGCATATTTGTGAAGATTTGTCACTTATTAAGGAAGAAAGAACTCAAGAACTTCAAGCTGGAAGTTTCAGACTTAATTCAATTTAAGAATTAATGATTAGCCCTGGCTATCAATGGCCAGATTACTACTTTAGAATAGGGAGTTGTGACATCCATGGTGTCACGAAGGTAGATGTAGAGCATTAAGCCTGCCATGTTAAGCCATTTTCAGTAACACAATAATGTATCTATTTGGGTCCTGATCCTAAAAGGTTTCAAATGTACATTTACCACTTTTTAAAAAAAATTATTATGAGATACTCAAATTTTTGCTTGTATCACAGCATCATTGTTAAATTAATTGTAGTAACATTAAAATGAACATATTCCTGAATATTCTTCAGCAGATAAAATAATATACAACAATAAATTCTTTATGGCTTCCCTTCAGAGGTTAGTAAAGTACATACTGTGACATTGTGCTAAACTGTGTGCAGGTGGGACAGTATGGAATTACACTTTTCTATGAAAAGTACAAATGGGTGCTACAGGAATTAATGCTTCTAGGAATAAGAACAAAATTACATTAAGCAACATTCAGAAAAACAACATGCTTAGGTCAGTGAAGGCATCCAGGACTGTCTGCAAAAATAAATGAAAAAAAAAGCAAGTTGAAGTTTGCAGTTAAAGTGGTCAACATCTCTAAGAATGGATCTCTCAGGTCTCATACATTCTCCACCCCTGAGAGATAATTGGGAAGTAAAGGGGAAAACAGAGGGCTGGACTAATAGTAACGAGCAAACAGATGAGAGAAAACAGAGTAGAAAGAGAATGTAGATGAGACAGCATAGAGGAAAAGATGAGAGAAAACAGATGGAAGCCAAAAAGCCAATGAAGTGAGAGAGACAAGACTATAATGATTTACACAAGACATGGTGGGACTAGTCTGGATAAAATAAAAAAAAAAGAAGAAACCTATACCCTCAGTCTAACTTCAGAGTAAACCAAATCTTTAACAGGATTTTAAAAGGGTTAAGGCATAACTTTGTGAATCTTTTCATCCTGGAATTAGAAACAGAGATTCTATAACAGGATATTCTGATAGTATTGGTAACCTTGCATAGATAAGGTTGAAATAAACATCAAAACATTTACATGTTTATATGAACCAAACCTCAAGCCCCTTGAGGTCTATTCTTTGCTAATGTATACTTCCTTTTAAAGTTGTTCAGAGCCTAAAATTGAATGCATGGATAACAAGATAAACAAACCCCATGTTTTTCTACATATGTACCAGAGGACCATTTTTTTTCTCAGATTGCCCTGGACTAATGATAGTCTTCATTCCCTTAATAATAAATAATTATTTACATCTGTATGGGATTGTGAATTAAAAATTTCTGCCTGAATATTTTATCTTATGGAAGGAGAATGTAGGAACTGTTAAAGGGAGCACAAGTCTAAAGGAACTATATAGCAGGATTTGGCTTCACTTGCAATTAGAGTTAGAGCCAAATTGGAAGATGCATACGTACCCTGTAGCTGTTGAAACAACGTATGTCTTTTTTAGTTTTGAGTGTTTTTTGTCTGTATAGTATCTGCATGAATTATAGAAATACTTAGTATTCTAGAACTGCAGCAGTTTCTTTAAGCCAGTTTTGAGCTGTTATTCACCAATAGTTAGCAATCCTGCTAAAAGGAGTTCTTAGATTACAAGCTAGAGTACTTCTCATTTGCTGATTTAGTCACTGATCTTATTTTTTTTTTAGTTTATTCTTTTTCCATGATCAGGCCAGAGTTCTTCTTTGGTGATTCAATGGCATTTAAAGAGAATGGAGTAGAGCTAGAGTGAAGATGAAAATATCAGCCTTGGCAGGATCAGCTTATTTTTAAGTACTCTCTGCTCTTTGATACTCCTCATCTCTATCACTGGGGTTTTTTTTGGTGAAGAAAGCAGTGCAATGAGGTGTTGGGAAAGCTAGCTTGCTTTGCGTTGTAGCAAGAAAGATTTCACCAGCTCTTGTTCCACAGTCAAGTCTCTTTAAAGATAACTATTTCCTTCCTGACTGTGGGTTTCCACTTGGACTGACAGGTTGCCAGTATTCTCAGAGTCAGGACACCAATTGCTATTTGAGATTGGAATTAAATTTCAAGATTTACATTTAAAATATCAGATTGTTACTAGAATTCAAAGTATAAGATAACATAAAGAAGTTATCTATTTAAAGACTACAACATGAGATTTAAAATTGTATTTGTGATATAGCAATATCTTTTTAAAGCTGTACTATGTAAATAATATAAAAATACAAATAATTTATTTGGCATTGGATAAGAAAAGCAAACTACTTGATTAGTGAATTCTGACAAGTATACAGAGCTGGGGGAAAAAAAAGGAAAATATATGAGTTACCCAGTGAGTGAGAAGAAAAAAAATCAAATTTTAGATATAATTTGATTGCTGTTCTGAATTCACAAAAGTCAGAAAGTGTTGAAATTAGAACAACAATATCAAAATGGTTTGATCAGCTTAAATAATTACTTATACAGCCATTCTGTAGTTATCCTTGACATCATACTAACATAGAGTTCTGTTTTTTCTTCCAAAATCTGAACTATCTTACAGAAAACATTAAAGATTTTAATAAGTAGTTTGTTCCTTAGCTGCTCATGTTGAAGGGCTGACAAATTATTTTTTGCCTAGGTGCCAAGAGTCTTCTAACCTTTGTTGAATGGACCACAACTTCTAAATCTTTGGATCACATCCCACGTATTAGCAATGATAAAAACTTCCTCCTATTCACTGTAATTGCACAACTCCCTATGACAGGTTTGGCAATTTTATGTTGGAAGAGTAGATGGGAGGAGTGTGCCAAATTTCTCAGCTGGTGTAAAATCCCTTGTTTTTAAGTATTGGTTGGCAACTGAAATTGGAGAACTCACAGCAAAAAGAACTTTGCAGAGTTTTGGGGACTATTGGCAATCCAAAGATAGCAGCATGAAAAGCACTGCTTTTGAACTAGTCCTTTGCACAGTTTACAAGCTCTGTTGCCAACTGTAAGTGAGGAACTTAAAATGACAAAAGGATTTCATAAATAAATGGTAACTTACTTGCAGTAAACACACTAAAGCTGATTGAAGTCAAATCCTTAGGAGAGAAATTATTATGAACTCCTGAAGAGGTCTGTGAAATACTTGGAAAATTAATGTTTTATCAAATATATTTTGGCTCCAGTAAAAGTTCAAATTTTTGGACAGAGTGAAGAATTTGAATTACATGTTACCTACATATTGTGTCATCCAGATCTCAAATCTGCAACAACAACTATTTTATTGTTTTTTAAATGAAGTTGATTTAAATGTACATGTGACTTACATTTATTACAATGTTTTCTGAAACTTCACAATTATTTTACTGATGTAGCCAATCTAAGTTACTATTATATTATTTTGACTGTCACTCTGAGAGATAAGTGCAACAAAAATAGAGCTAGAAGTGACAATCATGCTTAGGGATGTTTTGGGGTTTTTTTTGCTAGATTCAACATTGTAAATTGAGACAGACATTGAAAAAGGAACTATGTGATTCAGTTCATTCTTACATTTTCTTGAAATTATAATCAATCTCAGTTTCCAAGGCAACTGAATACATGAGGATGGACCAGCCAATAATGGAAAACAGCTTTCTCTTTTATTACTGTAACATATGGTAGAAAAAGGGGGCTTTGGTTTCATGCTGTTGAGGAGACTATCCAATTTATCACTCCAAATAGGATCCAAAAATGTTTTAAAAAGGTGTGAGCAGTTCAGTTTTGTAACAGAAGTACAGAAACATAAGTACACAGAGGAAAGGCAAATTCAGAAATATCAAGATGTAATTTTTAGATGCTCTTCCGTTAAATCTCAGAATTCGCCTTAATTTTTCCTCTGACCTTCTTCAGGGGTTCTGGCAACATGAAGAGTTGGTGCGAGTGATTGAATTGGCAAATGAATTAGCATTATATCAGTATGACTCTCTTGGGGTGAGTGGAATTGCCTTTCTGCTTTAAGATACCTGGCACAAATAAAAGGCTTCTTCCATGTGCACACCTGAAAGAGTTATAATTTATCTAGGACCACAAGATATTCTACATTTCTTTTGCAGATGTCAAATAAAAGCTATTAGGAGAAATGTTGGCTCCATAAAGTCAATGGAAGCTTAAGTAAAGTATTAATTACATCACAATATATCTGCATTTTCATGTTTTGTTTCTCAGATTGAGATTTCAAGTGTTTTGCTTTGTTATTGCATTCTTGTTGAAAAAAAAGAGCTGTGAAACATTTATGCAGGAGTCATGTTATTCCTGAATTCTGCAGTCTTCAATTTTTTTTTTTTTAGAGCTCTTTGGTTTTCTTTTGTTTTTCTTATCCTTCTAGATGTGCTTAAGGAAAACTTTTTGTTTCTCTTATTGTGCCTGTGAATGTGAATACATATCCTTTTTTTTTAATTATTATTTAAGTTTGTCTAAAGATACAATATCTTTTGTCCATATTGGAGTTTGTTTCACATATTTTGTCAACGCAGATTCCTTTGCTATTTTTGTATTTTGTTAAATTTCTTATTTGGGACATTGGTTCCTTAAAGTTCTGCCTTATATGAAAATGCTTCCATTTGAATTTAATGTATAAAACCTCATTTTTTCATTCTACTGAAATCAAAAGCAAAATTCCCAATGTCCTCAACTTGTCATATTTGGCCTCATATTTCTCTAAACCTTAATTCCCTCCGTTTTTTTTTTCCACTCCACTCCACTCCACTTCACTTCACTTCACTTCACTTCACTTCACTTCACTTCACTTCACTTCACTTCACTTCACTTCACTTCACTTCACTTCACTTCACTTCACTTCACTTCACTCTTTAAGTTACAGGTGTAAATCTCATGCAGGAGAGTGCTTCATATTTTAAAACATTAGCCTACTTGATGTTACCCCCTCAACAAGTCTGGTACTTTGTGTGTTGAGTCCTTCTAGCCTCATTTAATTCAGTTAATTTGAAGCGCTGACATCCAATTTTCTCTGTCTTTGGAGTCTGTCATATTTCTTCTGTTTTGTTGAGCGAAATGAGTGTAAGGAAAGAAAGGGGATAAGATATTATAAAAGAGACAAGATTCCTCCAGACTACTCACAGCCAACACCAGATCACATTTCTAACCAAACAGTAGCTGAAACTGCACCAGAAAAGGTTGTCATTTCTAACACTATGTGGTACCTAGGGATTTCTGCTTTAGTGTGAGTGCTCCTCCTCCTCCCACAAATATCTCCCCTCTCTCTCTCTCTCTCTCTCTCTCTGAGAATTTTGTGAAAAGTGTGGGAAGGGCAAGGACTGAAAAGTGGTTTTCTGGGTTACCTTATATTATCTGTAAATATTTCCTCTAAAATCCCAGTAAAATTATATCAGTATGGGTTCCGTGAAGTGGCATTCAATTTAGGTAAAGTGAGAAGACTTGATGTTTCTGTACTGTATAAAACCTTCTTATATGAGAGATACTATCAGAATGAAGTCCAGCTGGTCTGCTTAAACACACACTAGAGTAATGGGATCATCCAAAGTGGCCCCAATTCCAACGACAAAGTTCTGCCAAGCACGAGACAAACAAATAGACTGTATTTACTAGTAAAGGAGTGTTGGATACTGTTGCTGTTTGCAGCATCAAAATCTTTCTGCTTGAGATCAGTGACACTTCCTGTTGGTTGATTTGGTTTGAGTGTCAGAAAGTGTCCACATGTTTCTTTTATGCGAGTGTATACACTTCCTCAGCTAAAAACAAGAAGCAAATGTGTTTGAATCTTCCCTCTGAAAGAATACCTCATAAGAGCTGAAAAATACGATTAGCCATATGAGCGGTTTTCTGAATAGCATGACTTCAAAGGAAAAATGACAATGCAATATATAATAAAATAGCCGTGGCTATCCAGAAACTGGTGAAATTTCAGTTTAATGATAAGCCAGAAAAGCACACACACACAAAAAAATAACTTTAAAAGTATTTATAAGTATATGGAGAAATACGAGACGAAGCAAGAAAGTACTTGTGAGAGAGAATATGTAGAGATCTCTGAGAAGAAAAAATAGGACAACTTCATGTACTTTGTATTCACAACTCTTCATGTACTTTGTGTTCACAACCATGTTGATGAGTACAGCATGTGAAAAATTATGCTTTTGCAAATGGCCATGACCTTGATGAATAATTTGATTTCTAGAAAATGTTTGTTTTCTTTTCATTTAAAAGCTAAGAAAAAAAATTGCTTCTGGGCAAAATGCACTTTTCAGAAATTTAGCAAATTTTGTGGTAAAAGTATTTTTTTTTCCAAGGGGTTTCTGTATCTTTTATCCACTCAACCTATTGCTCCCATGAAAAATGCAACCCCTCCAATTCATTTCCCCAGGCATTTTATAATAAGATTTACCCTCCCTTCTTCCCCACATTTCACTTTTGCAAGAACTGAAAACTACTTTAAACTACTCTGGTAATCACTTCAGTGGTGACATAAGCAGATTGTTAACATTGCAAACTGAGCTGGTGTACAATCAATAACAGTAAATTTTAGGTAGCGTATTCTCCTC
>NW_009732814.1:79371-101770 GCF_000703405.1 Apaloderma vittatum | reverse complement strand
TTTGTCAAGCTGCTTGCTATATACACAAACTGGAAAGCTTTTCTAAAGTTGTGAGTTGTTTTCATGTGGTTTTTTTTTTCAGAGGAAGAGGGTAGATTTTGAACCTAGAGACAAATTTCATACTCCAGAGCCCTCTTCTCTTTTTAATTTATTCCAAATGCCACCATTTCATTTGTTTCTTCAATTACACATTCCTGTGGAGTATAAGTAAAATAGATACTACTATCTCCTTACACTGTTCTTAGATTGTTAAGTCATTTTAAAAGTGTCAGGTACTCTAAAAATACACTGAAAGGTAGAATATGCTCGAAATAATACACTTTTTCATAGATATATGAAATTCCTCAGAAAGGATATGATGGTTTCATTGATTTTGTGAACTCTATAAATGCAACACATTGTCATAATTTGTTTGCCTCTCTATTTAACTATTTCTGATATTACAACACTTACTTTTGTCTTCTTAGAAGCAATCTTATTACTATGTATTAACATTTACTGAGAGTAGTGAACTGTTTTAGTAGTATTATTGGTTTATTATGTTAACATTTTAGGTCAAGTATACTAACTTTTATGATAAAATACGTTTTAAAGAAGTTAGTAGAAAGGCAAAACTGATATTTTGTTATAGAAAATACAGTAGGTTATTCAGTCTTGGTAAAAATGTAATATCTTTTTACACAGCTCTTCAAGTTTTAAAACAGAAAACTTAAAGTACCCTCAAATGTGACTAAAATATTTATGTCAGAAAAGCTTCTAAACGTTTACTTTTACTTTTTTTTCCCCCCATAAAATAAATAATAGCAAGAAATGGGCATTGAATTGATTTTTCTGATATGAACATGAAAGCTAATTGCTATCTTAAAAAACACTTGAGGGTAAAATTTGACAGTGTATATGCATGTGTGAGTACTGTTTCCCATACATGTTAGAATTGACTTAAAATGGTAGCATTTCATATTTCTTGTAATTTACTTTCTCAGTGTTAGTGATACTATTTTAAGGCATGCTGTGTTTTATTTTAAGCCCCATCTTTGCAAATTAAACCTCTATTTCCTCCTTCTCATATATCATCTTCAGTTGCATTGCTCTTGGAAGCCACATCAATCCTTTAGCTACCAGCTGGATCTTAGTAAATAAGTTTTATTTATGTTGCACAATATGGCATGGTACCAACCAGCTTTATTTGAGATCTGAGAAATAAATAAAAGGTAAAAAAACAGTAAAATTTACTTTCATCATGCCACAAATAAGACTCTAAAAAGACAGAGAAACATTTAATAGAGAATGCAGATTTTTTTACTTAGTCACTTTTCAGGGTAAAAAGATTCTATAAGGAGATATCCTCCTATTGCATGTGCTGTCTTGGCCTATATTTCCATAGAAGACTCTATATTTGCATAGTGGACAGCTAGAAGTCTTTGGTCCTTTCCTGATAACCTCTGCTTTCAATGTAAAATTATTTGAGAGGCACTTAGGCTCACAGGCTTTGAGCAAGATTACTTACTATAATTTTTAGCCAATCCTTTTACCTAGTACCACCTGAAATACGAATTTTACTCAGTTCCAGATATGGATGCAGATGTACATTGTACATGCGTATATGCATTTGATTGTGTTTCTAGAAGCTGTTTGACTGCGCTATTAATTTTTAAATGAATCCTGAAAACCACAAAGTAATATTTTTCTCATACTTTTCCTGTTTGGTAACTACTTATTTTGATTCTTTTTGTGCTAGTTCAGAGACTCTGACTGCGGCAGACTGTAGATCCAATGTAGAAGAGCCCTTATAATTACATTGAAACCATCCTTCTAAATAATAATAAAAATGGAAGGATCAGCAGATATTGTAGTCAATATTTCTTATACTTTTTGAGTACTTAAGATGTTGCAATTTCAGCTGTAACAGAATTCAGGAAACTTGCATGCAGGATGCCAGAATAATTATTCATTTTAAAAGGAACCCACAAATAATAGCCTTAGGCTCTGAAAATGTCTTCAAAAGCCAAAAAAAAAAACCCCAACCCAAAAAAACAAAGCTGTTAGTGCTTCTAAAACTTTTCATTCAGTGGCACTTAGATCTAATATACAATTATAACGTTTGACATAACTAACTTGGGTGCATCCATGGAAGACTGTGACCCATTAAACACTTTGGCATGTGCTTAGATTTAATACGATGTGTAAATTCCAGTGAAATGATCATGATTTACAGTAGGGAGGACTTTTTATTGATATGGTGCCTTTTACCCCTTGAAGAATAAAAGAAAAATCTATTGTATCTCCAGAAAGCAAATAAGGTAACTATAAAATAAAAGTAAGGACAAGAATATTGACTGTGCTTATTAAAGAAAAAAAAAAGAGAATAAATAAAATTATTTAAAGATATAAAAAGAAGACTGTTAAGGATAAAAGAAAAGATATAAAAATAAAGGCTATAAAGGTAAGACTTATATAAAGCATATAACTTAGAAACTAATACAGTAAAATCTGCAGAATTTAGGCATACCTTGAAGGATAAGTCCAGGACAAAGCTGATGGTTGGAAGACAGTCAGCATGGAATTTTGGGGGAAAGTTC
Source organism: Apaloderma vittatum (assembly GCF_000703405.1). Classification (NCBI taxonomy): domain Eukaryota; kingdom Metazoa; phylum Chordata; class Aves; order Trogoniformes; family Trogonidae; genus Apaloderma; species Apaloderma vittatum. The sequence continues at coordinate 99,191 of NW_009732814.1, read as the reverse complement.
CCAGGTTTGGCCTTACTGAGCTGACAGCAGAACAAGCATAAAGAAATGTCATGAAGGTAAACCAAAATTTTGGTGAGAGACACTAGTATAAGTTTAATTAACGTGGAGGAAAAAAAAATAATCTGATAGTTGCACCAAAGTGCTATGTACTCTTCTGTGAGGATAGACATTACTTGATATTGTGTTACATTAAAACATGTGCAAACAACACATAAAAATAACAGATACCACAGGTTCTACATACCTATCAGGACAATCTTTTAAATACTTTCTACTTTATTCGTATTGGGGTGTATTCAACAACATACTTAAACTTGTGTAACCATAGGGGAGGACAACATAATGATTATTTGGAACGACACTTTATTTGCAGGATGTGAAACTGAGAAACTGTAGGCAGACTTACATTCTTTCAAACAACACTCTGGGTCTCGATTTGGTGGCAAAACTCTCCTCTAATAGCACTAATGTATTGTATATATATTTCTTGCAAAATACAAGTCTAGTATAATTGAATAAATAACAGTGTTTTTATAGTGTTTTCTACCAGTTGAAGTACTGGACTTAGTCTTCTGCATTTTCTTTCAAGGTTTTTCCAGGGACAACTAAGTAATTTATTCAAGTCTTTTACTAGCTTTTAGTTTTAGCTGATTCATCTGTGAAGTGGGTAGAAGAAACGCTTGCCTTAGAGAACTATGCAATCAGAAACAGCTATACTGATTTATACCAGCTGAAGATATGAGCCTTTCCATTTATTAATGTTCTGAAAGTACTCTGAGATCACTGGATGAAAACACTGGAGGATTTTAGGGCAAGAGCAAATAATTTATGTTACTAAGCCATTCCAATCCCCAGTTTTAGAACAGTGTGGATTATTTTTTCTTGGTTACATAAATTACTGTCCTGGGCTGGTATTCCTGCTCGTTTCCTTTTTAAATTACCAACACAGCAAAAGAATTGTAGCTATTTGCATCAGCTTAACTTTCTTTGGAGATTTCCAGCTCTGTGTGATGGTACTTGCAGAGTCATTTCGGGGTTGGATACCTCTCCGCAATCTCTTCTGGGAGAACAAATGTTCGGGAGCATCCTAACCATGTGCTTTAAATGTACAAAAATAGAATAGAAGAATAAAAGGAACAGAGTCCCTTGGTAGAATCTCTTTCATGTCTTGCATCTGATGTTCAGATTGGTGGGGAGGGGGAGATCACATGCCTGATGTTTTCTCTAGGACTGCACCCAACTGGAAGCCATCCCTTGGCTTCTCTGCAGACAGCAGCATATCCAAATGGAACATATTAATTCTCTGGGGAAATCTCCTTAGTGGGACAAAATCTTTTCAGCTTCCCAGACACATGGTCTGTTCCCATTACCATCAGATGTAAATGAGGAACTTCGCTGCTCTGGGCTGGAGGACACAGTTTCATTGTAACTGCAAGGTTTAGCACGGATAAATAACTCCTGTGATCCAGCTGCTCAAGCTTTCAGGCTTTGACATGTTTATTAATGAAAATGTGAGAGAAAAGAAAGAAACAGTCAGTCAGGCGAGATGCCGCTGTAACTCTGCTGTCATCGTTAGGTGAATACAGTGTACCAAATATTTATGCTTCTATACGATTCAGGATCACAGAAAATAAATATCCCTTTTATGTATTTTATTTTCTTTGGAGAAGGTAGTAGAGGAGAGTGTGAGTCATAATGCAAGAATAAAATTCACTTCACCTCTGACAGAAACTAGTCATTCCGTCAGAGGAGGGTCCTAATGTTAACCTCTGTTTGCTGATAACCCCTGCAGCCCATCTGGCTTCAAGCAGAAAGCTGATGGCCTGCCAGTCCCCAGTCTGTACTGGTCTGCTGACTAAATCATATTTTTTACTCCTGCTGAGGGTAAGATAATAACTGTTCCTACCTAGGTCTGAGTGCACCCTTGCAAAGGATTTCTGATGAGCAGACTTTTGACCCTTCGCACCGTAACAAATCCTGCCAGCTGCAGCCTGACTTCTGAGCATAGGGCTGGCCTGAGGAATTTGGGAAGGTTAACATGAATTTCTGTTATCGTATGACCAATGCTAGTCATCTGCTTTTAAAAAAGAGCATATTTTCTGTTTCTGATTCAGAAGATTCTATTCTTACGTGATAGAGAAAGGAAGTGCTGTTGTTATGGAGCTTCTGAGGAAGCAGTTAATGGATTATTTCTCTTTCTTAGACCTTGCTGTGCCCTCCAGAGTGTAGACGAGATGAGAAAGGAGCAAGATACAGGGTGTGATGATTCTCTGTACCCCAGACAGTGAAGGGTCAGGAGATGTACCTGCCTGTCCAACCATCCTCACTCTCCTGAGGCAGGAGAAGCGTGTTTATGAGTGACAAGTGCGCTTCACATTGCTTTAGGTAAAAATAAAGGGGATGGAATCTAGTGCCTTGTGTAGGTTTTCTTTACAGCTGCCAACCTCAAAACATTTTTCTGAAGACAGTTATTCAGGGATAATGAAGGTGCTGAAGCCTGAGACGTGGCAAATGCCAAAAGGTTTCATTAGTCCTTGTGAATTTTAGTCCATATTTTAAAAAGTGTATATATGATTCCTTATAACACTTCATAAGATAGGTAAGTATCTGTTACTTTTGTGGAGGAATTGACACGTGTATTTTATGCCACAACGGAGTTCCTGTCAAGGCAAGACAAAAGGTAGAGAGGTCCTACCTATCCAAAGTCCAAAACAAAATGCTATGGTGTTTTCCAGACATTGAACTGGTCTTCTCTGAGCAGAAATCTCATAGTATAGTTCAAAAGAGGAGCAAATTTAAATGTCTGTTGGTTAATGTAGAGGAATATTGGATTAGAGATTCAGGAGCTAGATGTCTATATGGTTCTCTCTGCAATTGAGAGACTTGAGGCTGTCACTTATTGAAAGACTAAATAATAGTCTTGACTGCTACTAAAGGACCACAAATGCCCTGAGGTATTTTAGAGAGAAGTCAAGCTTGCTATCCTAGTAAATATATTACATTTTACCTAATGTCTTTTTTAAAGATAGTTCCTTAGAGTTTCTGTTCAGTATTAAATCAAGAAAAGTGTAAGATGGATGAGCTCTGACATTCCAAGTCCTTCAATATTATGGAGGATGAAAGAGAAATGAGCAATGACACGGGTCCTGTGAGGACATAGGTTAGCTTTTCTGGTATGCAGTGTGGGGAGTAGCAGCAGCGAAGTTCTGTCAGAATTTTGTGACTGTTATAGCAAAAGAAGGATGCTATTCTTGTGGTGAAATTTGACAGACACTGTGTATGTTTTTAAAAGAAAAAAGTTTTTAAAAGAAAAAAGTATTTCTTTCATAAAATCCCTCTTAGGTCTTATTTTTGTCATGTGAATTCAGATAATACCAAAAGCAGTAACAGAATTGTGAATCCTAAATGCTACCTCCCGGTATTACGCTTATAGCCTTCTTCTTCCTTTAGCTGAGATTCCTATATATCATTTCTGTAGAGATTTATGAATATGCTACTATTTCCTGTTCAGTACTATTAAATATGGTGTTAATAGCTATTCCTGGTGCTTTGTGTTGAAAGATCTTGCTTTCAGTATTTAATAATTTTACTAATGTTACCCAGTGTGCCTGACAGTTTTCATGTCAGACATATTTATTTGACAAAAAATTTTGAAGAAACTGTGACTAAACAATTTTTGCTGCTTCTAAGAATGAGATTAAGGGTCAAATGCATTGTTTTGCCCAAGTTATAAGAAAATGTGCTGACATCTTTACGCTTTTGAGCAAGGTCTTGAAATGTGGTAGAAGTGTGGTGGATTTTCCCAATGTTCCAAATTATAAACCTCTCAGAAGCCTCATTCTGTGTTAGCCTGGTTAGGTTTGTTAGTGCTTAGCAACTTGAGTTTTTCAGAGCTTCTGTCTGCACTGAACATATTTCATCCTCTAGCTCCTGAGCATTGTCTATGCTGTACTCCATGGTGTTGCCACTTTATTTGACATGAAGAAATAAAAAACAGAGCCCGACTTGAATTTAAGGAAATGCGAATGGAGAGGAGGAGGGCAAAAGCTGAAGTGGCTGCAGATAGGGAGGGTTCTCTGTAGAATCCCTCCTTCTTTCAGTGTGTAAGATATATGGTGCCATGGGGACAGATCAAGACTGAGTATCAGCCACAGTCCTCGTCACTAATTGGGATCCGTGCCACATGTGTTACAGACGTGGGGATGTTTGGGAAGTATGTGTTGCTTCAGACAATGAACTTATAATTAGAGTATCAGAAGGTATGTACGTGAGAAAGATAAGGTGTGGTTGTGTAGGAGATCTTTGTTCCTAATATTGTTCCCTAACTTTGTGGAGATTAGCCTGCAAAGACATTCAGCCATTGTAATGTCTCATGTAATTATTCATATGTTTACTTTGTGTGTTATATAGTTAAACACCGTGGAATTATAGGAAAAAGACCTAGAAGAGAAGTAGTGTAATCTCCTGCCTCAAGGGCATGTCAGCTTGAACTCGCAGCAAGCTTGATGAATATTTATTTTAGCTATTACAAAAAACTTAAAGAGATGAAGGCTGTTCAATTTTCTTAAATATTTTATTTAAATTACTATCTATCCTTGCTATTAAAAAGCTTTTTCCAGTGTCTGAACTATAGTTTTCCTGCTGCAGCTACTCCATGTCCTATCCACATTGGAAATGCAGAACAGATTATATCTTTCCTCTTGCAACATGCACTTACGTATTCATGGACTTTAATGTTTACTCTCATGTTATCATGTGAATCAACTAATTATAATTCTAGCATTTTATCCACTTAGGTCACATTTTTTTAGAATTTTTAAATTTCCTTTTTTTTTCTCTCAAATTAGTCTAGATCCTTCTCAATTTGCAATGCTCAATACTGGAATCCATACTTAAGCAGAGGCCTACTAATGACATGTAAAAAAAATTAGTATTTTGAAATTATATCACCATGTATGCAGACATTCATGGTGCAATTTCAGTGAAATTGCCAGGATAATGAATTTTAATTCTATTTATTTTTTTCTAATTTAAAATGACTTTAGTTGAAATGTTGTATGCCTTGTCAGAGATTTTTTTACTTAGTCTGAATTCTCCTTTTCTCTGACTAACAAGAAAAAAGAATGTTTTGCTAATATTAAAATTACCTTTAAGGAAATCAGAACAAAATCAATTTTATAAAACGCAGATCAAAAACTAAATTACAGAAAAACCTGAAGAGTTGTTAAAATTTTACTACGATGTTTATTTTCCCCACAGAAAACCTTAATGTTTCAACAAAACCATGAGATCCTTGGCCTAGGTTGATTAAATAATAAATTAATAAATGAATGTTGAACTACAGCAGGTTGTATTACACATATGCAAAACTGATGTTCAGATTTGCACCATTGTAGACCAACTAGGATTTCCTTGGAATAGAACACTCATTTATGCATTTATCTTTTAATGTTAGTGATGCCCCCCCTGAACTAGTGCAGGTAACACAGGCTCAGCATTTGTTGCCCTAACATTAAAGCCATCTTGACGCCTTCCCTCTGGAAAATCAGCCTGAAAGAAGGCATCTGCGAATGCAGAATGCAAGGCTTTATCTTCCCCTTCGACGCATCTTTAATCCTTTGAGTCTGGCGAAGGGCGAAATCAAAGCGACAAAATATCCCCATGGAAGTTCGTTGAGGAAGGGGTTAAAAAAGCGGGATCTTTGTGACTGTGAAGGGCTGAATTATCTTCCTGACACCAGCAGGGGTTGCTGTCACTAGTTTGTGGTTGTCACATTCCTGTTATGCTTGACCTTGGAAAGGCTTAACAACATAGTCTGGATTTGATTAAGGGAATTTCATGTTTTTCCTTTGCTAGAGTCACCCCCCACCTCGACAAACTTTTAAAAATGTTAAGAAGAAGAAGAAGAAGAAGGAAAAAAAAGTTTGGAAAGCAAACATTTTCCCAAAAGAAATTTATAGTTCAAATTTACACCAAGTTCGCACTAACTGGAGCAGTCCAGGCTTTGAGTGCTCTCTGTAAACCATTAGTCACTTCCCTGGAAGAGGCAGCTTTTTATAGGCAGCAGGATAAAACAGGCACAGATGTGTGTGTAATATTAGAGGCTTTCACATGTACCTGCGTTATTTTTTTTTCTCAGTTGTAGAAAAGAAAAAAGAGTGACTATAGAAAGAAATTAATTAAAGACTTGGATTTTGTTTGGTTTTGGGCAGCTACCGTGAAGATTGAGTTAATTAAAAGAAAATATCTCGTGGATTTTGAGATTGTGGCAATTTATATCATGAAGAAAAGAAGTTCTTTTAATTTTTAACAGGTTGCCTTTTTTTTTCACTCTGCAGGACTGTGATTATGCCAGCTGCCCATGAGTTTGATCCAGAGATTGTCCTGGTGTCAGCAGGATTCGATGCCGTGGAAGGCCACGACCCTCCACTGGGCGGGTACAAAGTCACAGCTAAATGTAGGTATCGTCATAAGGTGTGTGTTTCTGAGTCGGTATTTTTTGTGGTTGGGAACCTTAAGAAAGTATTTATATTTTGTGAGGTGACACTCCTGTGACTGAGGGCAGGGACAGTCCATCAGTTAATACCCAGAGATGCACATGGCGCTGTGAGTCTCACCCAGCTCTTTGGCGGGGTAGAAATGAACATGTTGGCATTTCTGGCTCATGCCTTTCTGTTCTTCTTGGCATTTTTGTCTTGGCTTTTTACAGTATTACTCTTCTGTCATTCAAATAACATTTTAGAGGTTTCATGCTTTTCAACAGGGCCCGTTTTCCAGATGCTGGAGTAAGTTATTTCTCTGTGAATATATCTTGGAGATTTTAGACTTTAGAGGACTGAATCCAATCTCATATTGCTGTTTTGTTGTTGTAATCTTTTCAGCTGAATGGCATCAATCCTGAATTACATCAGTGCTCATGAAGGCCAAGGTTTTCTAAAGGACTGCTCTGTTGGATCTCAGTGTTTGCATGTCCATTTCAGTCCTCCAAAATGTGTGCTCGTGGCAGAGTTTTAATACTCTCTGAAAGACAGGTCTGTCTGAGGTGTCTCCTGTGTAGCACTCCCAAGTCACTAGATCTTACGGGATCTTGTGGCCAAACTGATTCTGAGCCTGGGATGTTAAGCAAGGCTGGATAATGTAGTAACGCTCTGTACAGTAATGTGCACTGTAACGTCTCTGAGTCACTTTCCATGAGACCACGTGAACGAGTTTCTTAATGCAACACTGCGAATGGTTTTCTTCAGTATATACGTTTCTTCAATATATCTCAAGAAATACCACAATAACACTTAAATAGTTCTCTGCTGTTTGTAACAAATGCCTTGGGAAAAGTCTGGGGAAGTTAATGAGACCTAACGACGTTTAACACATTGCACAAACGGACTCCACCTCAGAGGAGCTGGTGTCCTTCTGACCTCTGCCTTTTGTTACAAGTCAGTAGAATGAAGTTGGTGTTTACCTCAGGAGGAGCAGGGAAGAGACACGTATATTTTATTTCCATTTTAACAGCATGCTGCAGAGGCTGCCCTGAATACCGAGGGCAAAAACGATATTCCCGTTCGGTTCCCATGTGTTGCCTGATGTAGTCAAGAGGTGGCGTCCCTGGTGGCAGGGAGGCTGGATTAAAATGATCTCCAAGGTCCCTTCCAGCTTGGGCCATTCTTGGATTCTATGATTCTATGGTAGGTGGAGAGCTAGGGTGACTATCCACAGTGGCGTGCTGTGGAAAACGAGAATGCAGAGAGCAGTGCAAGGGCCTGCCCAAAGACACTCACACAGGTGGTCATGCACAACTGGCTTGGAAAGGGAACAGCCCTGCAACTGCACATAAGGCGTGTTGAGTTCCAGCACGGCTTTTTGGGTTAGTGCAGTGGTTGCACTAGAGAGGAAAGAAATGTGGCAGCCTGGATGCACATTTGAGTATCACTTGTCTGTGTATTATGATTATCAGTAAAATGTTGTGCACAAACGAGAACTTTGTAACAGTTTTGCTCACTATTTTTTCCATAAATATGGTTCCTGGTCAGAGGCATCATTCCATGAGCTTGTGTAGTAGGGAGATAAACTTCCAACCAGTACAAAATAGATGTTTTGTTGAGAAGCATTGTATAATTATCTGTATATGGCAGCTGAGAATGCATGCTACATGTGGCTTACGCGTGCATGATGCTCAAGTAAGATGCTTTGGCACACGTGATATTCTAGCAGCAACTTAACTAGATATTACAGTAAGATTCGTATTTTTTTTCTCGGGATAGACTGTATTTCACCCTGAGCGGAAAAACAATCTACTTGATATTGGAATCGGTGTTAACTTTCATTCATGAATTAATTAATTATCTGTTCCTAACTTTTTTAGAAACTGAAAATTTAATATATTTTTAAATATAAGAGGCTACACATCTACAAGTTGCATGTTTCTGTAAGCAAAAAAAAAATGCTGATTTACAGTAGATGGCTCTTGTTTAAATTAAGGGAAAATCCAAGATAGACCCAGATAATGATCATGCACCTGAGAGATGAATAAAACCTTTCACACAGAGCCAAAGGAATTTATTATTTCCCCAGAACAAAATTCTCCACATTCTACCATACCATTTTAGAACATAGCATACTATATGTGGTATGTAGAAAAATGAAGTCTATTAAATAAAATAAATTCCAAGGAAAAATATTCATAATAAAGACTAAAACTAGATATTCATGCAAATTTTCAATATAATCAGCTTGTAACAATTAGAAATTATGCCCCAAACAAGTAAATGCAAAGTAAAGTTTAACCTGTAAATATTCTTTCCTTATAAATCTTTAGTACTTTGTTGAATACGTTGAATTTTCTGATTTCCATGACCCCATAAAAATTTTACTTATATAAATCAGGAAGAAACTGAAATCAAAAGAGAAAAGATGGGTCCTTAGCTACTAACCTTGCTGTTAAAGAGAGTTAGTGAGGCACTAGATTCTTGATACGGTATTATTTATGTCTTTCCTTCAGAGTACAGTCAAACAGAAAAAAAATATTAATAAATCAGCATTCCCAAGTCTTAAAGTAAAAACCATAGGATGAAGATAACAGATTGGCCTCCTTACAGGCTTGGAGTGACCATATAGCAGGCAATTACATACAGAAAATATTGATCTACTATATCTATATAGTTGGAGAGGTGTAAATTGTAACTAGCTTTAACCCAGTATTTTAAGTTTTTGCTCTATCAACATACAGTCTGATTTACTGAGCTGCCATTTCTGACCAGTAATCAAACACATCAGCAACAAAATAGTTGTGTAGATTTTTCCAACTGATTTTAAATGCAAGGGTGTGATATGCATGTCAGTGAGGTGACCCTCAGCTCCTCTAGAAGGGTGTAGGATGGGTGAAGGCCAACTGAGATCAGTGACGATAGGAGAGCTAGGAGGTGACTCACTTGCCTAATTTATCTATCGCTGGTCTCTTTAAGTAACAAATTCACTTATGGTAGTTTTCCACTGAAAAAAGGAGATAGTGCTTAAAAAGGATTAGGAAGGAAGTTTGAATCTTTCCTTTCTTATTGCACTTTTCAAATAACTTTCCCTGAGTAAAGCTTTTTCTCCAACTGCCTTTGCGGTTTGTCCCTCTGTTGATTTTTTTTAGGAGAAAAGTTTTCACTAAACCAACAAATGTTAATTAACTTATACCTAGCCCCAAAACGGTTTGTGTAGAATTGAGAATGACCATAAAGTAAAACATTTGTTTCAACCTAACTTTGAGGATTTCACAGGCACATTTTGCTTTGTGTTAGCTCTTTTTATCCTTTGTTCCAATCCCTTCTCTCAATGAAGTGGTACCATTTCAAAAGGTGCTAGCATATACCTAAGTAGACATAAACATCTTGAAACGTATATCCAACCCACATGCGTAAACTTCGTGATGGATTTTATATTCTAAGAAAAGGGCTTCAAAGGCTTGAGATGACTGGTGGCATATGACAGAACTTTCTGCTGCTGAGAAGCCCTCAGGCCTTTGGTACTGTGATGTTCCTAATATCTTACTAAGAAAAGGCAAACTTTATGGACACGATCATTTTGAAGACCACTTAGCATAATTAGAAACTGTAGGTATACTTTTGAACATTCAACCACGTCCTGAAAAAGGTCTTCCTAAAGAAAGTTTTGTGTCTGAAAAGTAATTTCATTTTCCAAATATACCTTTTTTCTCTGATAAAGATATTATCTCTAATCACAAACTCTGCCTGCCTGTATCTTTAGGCTATGATAACTGCACCAGGTTTAACAACAAAAAGCAAAGCAAAAAAAAAGGCACATGGTATGTTAAACCTTTCTGGTAGTCCTCTTGGCCCAAGATCTTGCATCAGTTAGAGGTGACAATGCCCACTCAAAAGTTTCTCTAACTTCTGGCATGATCTGGTTCAGATTGTCAGGGATATTCAAGCAACTTATCTTTTACTTTCTGTGGTCCCTTTTGTATGACACAAGATTAACTTCAGTAGCAGAAATAGTGGAATATCTTTTGTATTGTCAAGTTGATCTTCAGTATCAGCAGAGCTCTGCCCATGTTTCTCGGTTAAACTGGCTCCCCAAGCTGCGGTGAAGGTGGATGCAATGACGAGGGTCTCTTACATAGAGTACCTGTTACTGGGATGACTTTGTTTAGATGAAGAACTACAAAGGTTCTTTAATTTTACTGTAAAGTTTAATCAGATAAGAGGCAAACGCGTCTCAGTTCCTTAGGCTAGTCAGTAATAATTACTCTGCATAATATTTCCTTTTTATTACTGAAAATGTATTATTTTTTTTCAGTAAAGTAACAGATAAAATATCAGCACAATATATTCTGTATTATAAAAAACAGTTGTATCAGATTCACTTTTTTTACTGGAGTAGTAAAAATTGTATTGACAGTAAAGTATAAGAAAAATAATAGGGGAAGAAATAAAGGAGATAAAGGAGTTTTATATTTAAAATAGGAAGTAGATGCCAAAAGAGTATGACTCTACTCTTCCATCTTATGGCCATGATGCTTAGGTGGAACTACTGAAGTTGGAGCTGATATATTCTGTGCTTTATTTTATAGCTATTTTTTACAACTTCTACTAAAATATATTATCACACCATTTTGAACTCTGTAGAGTGAACAGGATTAAGAAAAGATCTGCCAGAGCTGATCATAAATTTTCAAGTTGTTAGATCCTGTAAGAGCATTGTTTTTAAATTTAGTTCTGCTGTCTGAAGTTCTCCTTGTGACATTATCCTGAGGTGAGGCACTTTCTCTTTGTTTTATAGAAGAGCCCTTAAAATAATGCTTGCATTAAAGTCACTGAGATCACTTTACTGTTCAAGTAAATATTGCACAGAATTGCTAATTAAATGGTGATTATTCCATAAAAAGAATAAAGCAAATAGAGAAGCGTCAAGCAAGAATGAAGATTTTTTTTCAGGGTACTTAACTTCCTGAAGCACTGTGTTTGTTAAGGGCTATGATGATTTACTGGAGTATTCCTGTTGTTTTACTCTCGTATTCCAAAGATCCTATTTGACACCAGAGTGCAAAATAAGATCAGCAATTAGCAGTAGGAAAAGATACCACTGCAGGCATTTAAAGAGAAAAATATATTTTGTCAGTCTGGAAACCTGTCTACTATTATGCCAAGTTTGTCATGCAAGATTAATCCAGTGTCTAGAATATAACTGACTGTAACTAAGCTGGTTTGCAACTTGTAAACTTTTTATTTGAGAAAATTGCAACAACTCCCTTGACTTATCAAAAGCTGCATTATGCTATGATACACTCAGTTCAAATGGGACTAATGAAAAAATTGGTAAAACTATGAAACTATTTCCCTCCTGACAAGCCCTCAGCGGGTGGGGCTTAGAGGACTTCAGTAGCAGTGCACAATTGGTCTGGTTAAACGCAGCAAAGGAGACAATTAATGCTCTAAACAGTTTTATTTCCAAAGGATATGTCAGCCTAAGTGGTAGAAACTAATGGTGAAAAAGGGCTGCTGACTTACATGTAGCCTGCAGGTTCTCCTTTGAGAATCTCTTCTCACGGCTGGAACTGGTACTGCTCAGAATGCAAGTAAGAGGAACCAGGTTGAACTTGGGTGCCTGTCCTGTTGGTGTATGCCTTGCCCTTCACAATGCAGTTCCAACCTCCCACAGGAAGCAATGATTTTTAATAACAAGAAACATACAATTTTATAAAAAGAAAAATCTAGAATCTGGAGAAAAGCAAATTCAGAAGTAGTGTGCACAGTTTTAATAATGAGACAAATGGTCACTGAAACAAATTATCTAGCATGGTGTATTTGCCATCACTAGAAGGCTTTAAATGAGGCTTGTAAATAGATGACTTGTCCTTACAAATAGGTATGGCATAACACACTCTAGACATTAGAGGCTTCATGCCAAAAGTCACTTAATGAAATTTCTCTTCAATGACCAGTGTTTTCTTTTCTTGAATCTTTATGATTGTCTTACTGTATCTTGAAATTATTTTCAGTTTCCCACTATATGTTGTGTATATATGTATGTTAGAAACAGAACAAAGGGAAGATGCTAGAACTGCATATCACTGAACTTAAATGTACAGCTGAGCTGGTACTAAGCCTCATACTTCAGACGTTAGCTCAACCAGTTAAGCGCGGTGCTAACACCGCCAAGGTCGCAGATTCAATTCCCATTAGGTCCCCACGTGTTACCTGATCTAGTCAAGAGGTAGCGCCCCTGGCGACAGGGAGGCTGGATTAAAATCATCTCTAAGGTCCCTTCCAGCCTAGGCCATTCTATGATTCTATGTTTCAGAGAAAAGGTTTTCTATGTGCCGGCCTCATTTTCTAAAATATTCTATGTGACTATTCTAAGTATTTCAGGGGCTGCAAATTATGTATGTGGTAGGGTTTTTTTAATTTCCTGGAAGCACTTATTTTCTAAAGGAGCCCTCCAAAAGAATTGTAACTATCTATTGGACAGCAACTTGGACTAACTGTGAGCTCTTTCGGGTAGAGTGATTGTAATGTCTTTGGGGATGGGCTACACTTTCTTTTGATTGTCTGAAAGACTTCCCTGATGCTCAACTCTGAAAAAAAGGCCTGACAGGGACTACTGGGGATAGTGTAATATGTAAATGTTAAAGGAAGGCAGACAAAAAGAGTGCATGCAACTTGACAGCTGATTAAACAGAATAGTAATTTTGACTTGGGAGCTGTTTAAACACAATTCAAGTCCAAAACTAGCATTGCAGTCTTTTATGAAGCCATGTCTAATCTCTTTGCAAGGAAGAAAGTCTTTTTGTCTAGACTATCAGCACAAGAAGGTATGATGTTGGAAAGCCCAGCCCTAACTGCTTCAAAGTGCTGTTCCAGTAGAGGGTGTGAGCTGCTCCAACCGGTCATTGCAGTAGAAAAGGGTGGTTACATGCTCCTTCTCCTTCTGAATTGTCCATTTCTTACCCTACATTGCCTCTGGTTCTTGTCAGATCTCTCTGGAAACACATGCACCACTAACTCACCAACTCATCAGAAAACTTAATCAACCGAATAAGTGGAGAGATTTCTGTTGAGCTCTGAAGCTGAGTCAGATTTTGGAGGGGCCACTGTGTGCCACAGCCAGTGGAAGGGGGCAGGAGCAGTATTGAAAGGGAGGAATGGAGTCGGATACCTTTTGGTAGCGGAAAGCTGTTAAATTAACTCATTTGCCACAGCTGCTTTCTTGTGTGAATTCTTCTGAGAGGTTTGATTTTGTTTAACATAATTAGGTTATCTTTGCAGTACTGAAGGTGATAAGATGGTTATCCAGCAGAACAGATCTTGAGCTTTTGACTCGGAGCTAGAAGCATGGGTGGTAGGGTGAAGCCGTGATCCTTCATATAGTTCTTCACAGGGAAGTCTCCCGATTAATTTCAGAAATTGTCCTTTTGTTCCTTTTGTCTCTTGGAAACTACAGGGTACCCAGTGATGGCAGCAAGAAAACAACATCAAGACTTTGCTTCCAGTAGTTCACTTTGGAAGGCAAAGTTCAAGTTTTCTCTAGGGTGATTTCTTGAATACTAATTGAATGGTTGCTTGGTACAATACAAAAGGCATCAAAATAAATGACAAGTTCATTAGTGACTTCAGACTTGAGTATTGTCATAGGATTTATTGGAAGAAGGAAAGCGTTTTGATTTCTTTTTCCTCCCACCCCACAACAGTGATTGATGTAGCATCTCCTATGGCTTGGGCACAGTTATCACTCTTGCCCTGTAAATATCAGTGAATTGTTTGCCACTGGCTGCATGATCTGGTACATTGTTGATATTTACATTTATGAATATGAAATGTAAAGAATTCCAGAAATCATGTTCTATGAGGAACGTAGCTATTGGCTCCTGAAACTGGAATTCAGGGCGTAAAATCAGCATACTCTCTAGGACATACCATAGTAAAAGGCAAAGGTGAAGGTACAAGGAAATAAGGGAAATAAATCTCCTCCTCCTTTCTTTTTTTTTTAACATTCCATTTAAAGAGAGGACTAATACTTGGAGAAATACAGAAAAAAACATGAATGTGCAAGTCTAATGTTGGCTTGAGGAATCTGCCTTCACGTGCTGCCAAGTAAGCATGTGTCAATGGCTTGGACTATGGTTTTCAACCAAGAGAAACAAATCAGTGAACAATTCGCCTTAATTTACTGAGACCAGGGAAATCCTCATCTTCAGACTTTGGGGCACTCACATCTAACTGAATATGCATCTTAAACACATCTGAAGGATTTGGAAATCTTAGCACGTATTTTGTTCCAGTGCAGTGTTTTTGATGACTGACTGGCTCACTGGTGTGCCTTCCAGAAAGGGTCTATCCAAGCAGGAAGTGAAAGCAATTAGAAATATTAATAAATAAGCACTGATTTGACCTGCTCTTTCACTTAGCCTTTCTTTCTGTAAATCAGCCAGGAGAGATTTCCATTTTCCACTCCCTCTCCTGCCCCACAAACAGAAGATCTGTCTGCTGTCTAGTTAACCAGCTCGTACAAGTGAAAAACCACCTGTATACTCCGTTCCAGATATACAGTGCCGATCCATCTGCAGAATGCATCAGGTGCCAGGTCCTTGATTTACGGCAGTTGCTGGGGACAGGGCAGAGGATAGATTACAATGAGAAAAAAGAGGATCTACAGAACCATTAAGAATTATTTTCCCTTTTCAGCCATCTTCCCTTATCTCTTCACCTACCTCTTGTTATTTTTTCTTTCATGCTACAGTAGTGACATTAGCTAATGACGATAGCTGATGTGAGGGGTGCAAAAAAAGTAAAAATGGTGGCATCTTCTCTCAGCTTTGTAATTTAAACTTATGAAATCTTTTTCGTTATTGAAACCAAAAGGCTGTCATTTAGTAGCAGAAAGAAAAGGAAAAAGAACTTTTTTGCTTAGGCAGTATTAATCTTGTCAGATTAATTTAAATAGAGCAAATTAAATATAAGTTTTTAGGGCCATTTTGAAACTAATGGAGCTTGACACAGTGTTCAGCAGCTTGCATGTGCCTTTCACAGGATTGGGTCCTGAGAGAAAATTGTTGAAAGACATCTCCAAATGTGGATTTCTCCATAACAAAGTGTCTGATCTTTTATAGCATCGTTGCATTGGGAATTAGGCTTGTCTTTGGGAATTTGTAAAGCCTTTAGTAGAAGAGCATGATTTATGTCTTAGAATTTAACTATTCTCTGTAATAAATAGAAATGTGCCACAAGTATTTACTTGGTTGCGCCATGGGAAAATTTTTAACATATTGTTCACAGCTTCAGAATGCTATAAAAGAAGACATGTAATTTGCAGACCGGACTATCCTTTGTGATTTCTAACCAATATATTTGATTAATATCTTTCAAAAGAGACACCAGCCAAAATGTTTACATCTCATTAGGCAGAGAAGAAGGGAGCACACGCAATTTTGATTACGAGCTTGGATAGTTCATTTCTTTGGGCTTCACATCCCTACTACTTAAGGCAGACTGTAACTTTAAGATGTTATCTCTTGCCTGTGCAAATAAACAGCCAGTTATGCTTTTTATGGTGGGTAGTTCTCAAACCAACAGGGGATTAGAAGATATTAGCTGGAGTTTGTGGTTCCCTGCTGAACTATCATGGGGTCCGCGGCTTCCTCTCCTGAATATTTCACAGAGCAAACACCTCTTATCTGGGGTGATATTCTCACACTGGCCTCTTGGCCATGGACTTCAAAAGCTGATCACAGAGAGGGCTAGAGAGGCAATAACCCTTAATATAACAGTCTCTCCTGATAGGGACAGACAAGGTAAAGGTAAGGCGTCTCTGAAGTTTGCTCTTGTGTGTTTAGCCCCATGGGGTGATAAGGGGCCATCTGTTTTCTTGGTCTGCAAAGTCATCTTTTTCACACTATCCCAGTATCAAGTACACTTCAGGTCTGACTTGTATCAGCACCAGCAATTCTTCACTGACCTGAAGAGATTTTCTTGGTATTTTTAGCTTTGATCCCAAGCAATTCTTAGCTGCTGTTGTGTTGTTGTTTTTTTACCCAGGCAAACATACAAGATAGAATTTAAATAATTAAGCTCGAGACATTATTAACTCAAAGAAAAAATATTATTAAAACAGAACTTGTAACAGGTATGTTAATTATTTCTGGGTAGAGAGAAATGCGTGCTTAAACTCAAAATACCAATTCATGGCAGTAGTTTCAAGTCGCATATGCAACACCACGTAGGATGCTTGCACGTCAGTTAATTGTTCTAATAGAATATCAATACTACCAGTTCTAGAAGTTAAAAATCACTGCTTCAGACCTCAAAAATATTGTAAGAGTTGTTAAAATTCTACCCAATTGTTTTTGTTATTGGGGAGCTCTGAGGACACAATTCCTATTTTAAGCTTTTCCCTGTGGCTATTTCTTTATCAACTGAACGCTGAGATTCCATTGTAATCTCCTGATTATAATAGCTTTAATGCAATACAACACTGTGAGATGCCAACACTGCCACATTTTTATTTAAAAAACAGAAAAATTCCCTACCTTTTTTCAGCATTTTAATTACCTTTGTTGTTTGGGGTGGTAGTGGTGGGGTTTTTTTAAGGAAATTTTTCTTGCTTATAACAACTAATTGCTGTAAAATTACTGGAAATGCAAGAAGGTAGGTCCTAATTCCACAAGGTTTTACTCACTTTGAGCAGTCCCCTTGATTGAGACCACTGCACCAACCTGATTAAGATTTCCTAAAATAAGTAATGTTTACAGGGAGAGACCTTGCATTGTAAGTATTAATATGGTGTAGAAACACATGCTAAAAACTCTTCAAAAGCATATTCACATGAGAAAGCTGCTATTTAAATACTTCCTGACATTTTATAGAACTAAATTGGAAAGAAAAAGGAGTAGTTCTGCTGTAAAATAAATCCATTTGAAATGCCTTTAGGAATAATTTATTTACTTGAGGTTCCTTCTTTTCTCCTCATTGATTATGATTCATAGACACTAAAATGGACCAAGGGACAGATCCTGGAAGATCTTACTTGGAAGAAGAATCTAAAAATAAATATGTATCCAGAATAACAAAATATAGCTAGTTAATCAAAAGTTAGTTGCTTCCTGGTTTTTGTTTATGATACTAAATGTTAGCAGGAATTAAGTACTTGTTTCCTTTGATCTCCAGTCTTATCCTTCTTCCTTAGATTCTTCTCTGTAAAAAAGAGATGCTGTCTAGCAATATGCTCACCAAAAACTTTTCAGTATCTGGCATTGCATCCGTTTTGATGCAGTTGGGTTGTGAGGGTCGGTTTCTAAATAAACTTAAAATGGATTAGCTATTTTTGAAAGCAAAGTAAAACAAAGCTATTCCATTTCAGTAGAATTTCAATAAAATGTCTGAGTTTTAAATGTGCTAGCTTTATTTTCCTAATGTGTTTACTTAATATTGTACATGAATTCAGTGGTTGTGTTGTATGGAAAGAAGATCACTCACATGTTATTGCCACATAATTTATGTTTTCTTTTGTGTTTGCAGTTCAGGCATACTGCATATGTTTCTATGCAACTTTTTTTTCCTGTTAATCAACGTTCAAGTTTGCAAAAAATAACTTAGAATATTTTTGCGTAGTATTTTTATGCTGCCAATAAAAATTATCCATTTGAAAAGTGACATGTATAAATATCATTCTAAAAAAATCTATATTTTCACAAATATATTCTATTTTGAAAATGTTCATTTTAATTTCCTTCTTTTATAAACTAAAGACAAAGGACATTACTATATTTCTGTTTAAAATATGTAATTTCTACAAAAACAATGGAAAAAATAAAAAGAAATCCTTCATTTTCAGCTGAAAGTTATAGTTCCTTCCAAATACAGGAAGCATCTTCTATGGTTCCTGCATTGGAAGAACAGCTTTGCAGTAAAGTAATGTTTGAATACAACTGCTATATGTACTACCAAATTTACCAGGAATCTCAAGAAATTTTGTGTGATCAGCTTTAAAACAGAATAATAGAATCATAGAATTGTCAGGGTTGGAAGGGACCTTAAAGATCATCTAGTTCCAACCGCCCTGCCATGGGCAGGGACATCCCCCACTAGATCAGGCTGCTCAGAGCCCCATCCAGCCTGGCCTTAAAAACTTCCAGTTACATGTTTATCTCTAATGGTTCAAAGCATCTTAGTAAAAGTCATAAAGTGGAACTTAGTATTTCTGAAACCACAGAAGCCAGTATAAACAGGTTTGAGCGCGGTGCTGGCAATAAGGGTCAACACCAAGGCCGCGGGTTTGATTCCTGCTCGGTCCCCATGTGTTGCCTGGTCTAGTCGAGAGGTGGCATCCCCGCCCAAAACAGGGAGGGTGGACTAGATGATCTCTAAATTCCCTTCCAGCCTAGGCCATTCTGTGATTCTATGATTCTAAAAGTGGTTTTCCATTCACCCGAACACTTGAGTAAGAAACCATCTTAAGCCTTCATCAAGCCCCAGAAAAAAAACTCGTAATTCAATCAGCAAATATGCTACATCGAAGGAGTTATCACAAAAGTTGTCATCTTGATATGACCTCGTGAACAAAACTTTGTTTTTGTAGTGGTGTCAACTGCATCAACTGTAGCTTTCCTGAATATACGTGAAGACAGTGCATATGACCCTTTTTGGGTGTATACATTCCCACACAGAGTCCACATGTCTGGGAATTTCCCAGCATGCCTTTTGAGGAAAAACATCAAGGTCGCAAGAGTTGAACACAATTACTAAGCCAAGGTCTTTAAGGGATATGGAAAAAAGTAGTAGATCTGAAACGTTTGCATCTACCAGGAATTTCAAAAATACTTCTAGATGATTGGTCTGATCTTTTATTGTATTTCATTAAATTCGAGGAAAATTTTGTAACTGATTTTAATCAAACTGGCCATCTTATAAGACAAAAAGGATATTTAGAGCATAACCACATTACTCCAGCTCTAGCATGGCACACACTGACCATCAGAACTTCTCACACCTAAGCCCAGTATTTTTAAGAGAGAAAGTGGGAAATATCTAATATTCCAAGGTAGGACGTGTTCTTCAAGCAGAAACTGAGAGAATGTATTTAATTGAGTAAATAATCATCACTGTTCTAATATTTCATCAGAAAGACAATAAGAGTCTTTTGGCTTTGGCTAACTACTGACAATGAGAATATCATAAATCAGATGTCAAACATTATGTCTTGAGAAACCTACTTTTTTTCTTCAAAATCACCAGTCCTTCTTGTCATTGTGAGTCACCTACCTAATTTAGTCCATTAGATAATGCTGCCCTTGCCTGATACCTGGTTTTATTTATTATTTTAATAAA
>NW_009732814.1:56584-79355 GCF_000703405.1 Apaloderma vittatum | reverse complement strand
AAGACTGTGCATCTGGGAAATACATCAGTTTGCCCTGAATGTTTCCTTAATTTTTAAGGAAATATGCAATTTTTTAAGAAAGACTCTGCTTCAGAAGAGCATCAAAAACAAGCATAAGATCAAAAAAGTTCAGAGAAAAGGCCTCTAACTACTGCACGAATATTCCCCAATCTATTTTATTATAGTTATATCATGATGTTTCTGAACTGTACCTTCTATATTAGTTTCAGATCAATGACTTGTACAACTCACTACGTTTGGGAGATTGATCTGTGCAGATTTCACTCTTGGAGCATGTCCCTAAGAGATTAATTTTTCATTTTCTTCCATTTATGTCTCTGAAATACGCTTTTTGAAGCAATATAGATATTTATGGTGGCACTGTTCAGAGATATGTCAACTGCTAACCTGAACGAAAGGCCTTGCGGACAGCGAATTATTTAATGATGAAGGAGAACATTCTCCAGTGTTTCAGCCTGGGAAATGCCAGGAGTGTAGATGGCAAGGCTGGATGTCAGATACCTAAGTTGGAACCATTCTTTTAATCATAAAACACCTGGACAAATGGACAAATTCTTTTGTTCTTTTTGGGGATATCAAAAAGCCACCCTGGTAAACACATGCCATTTACCAAATTTTTATAAAGTTACTAGCAGAGAAATGCCAGTATATTCAGGGAAAAAAGAGAGAGGAATATAAATGCATTATGGGAGGTTGAGTTAAGTGCTGAGCAGAGCTTAAAAGAGCTGATGATGTTTGTCTTAGCTAAAGAAAGCAAGGTGAAAAGTGGGTTGGTAGGATAACAAATATTTTGAGTCAGAAGTGTTGTGTGAAGAATTATCACTGGAAGTAATGGAACCAATTTGATATAGAAATCATCTGTCTGCATGTAATTGTTTTCAAAGTTTATGAATCTGGAAATATTCTGCAAGATATTCATAGACTAATAGGTTTTAAAGCTAAAAAGCTTATTAGTATGACATGCTAATATGACTTCTTCTGTGTTACAACAACCATAGTTTCTACATAATTTCTGTGATTTCTATATAAAAATGCCCCTGCTAGCTTGAGATTCGTATGATTATTATAAATATATTCGATAGTACAATTATATAGAAAACATTTTTATAAATAATTTCCCAGTAAGTATATATTTCATGGGCTAATATTGCAGGATTATTTTGGCATTATAAGCTGCTAAAATAAAAAAAAAGCTCTTGTAACCTGCAAAATCTCTAAAAAATAGTTTTTAATGAGATATTAACAGACCATCGTCTATTTAATCTAAATGCATTCATCTCTTAATTCAAAATTTATGTGAGAATCTTCTCACTGAGCACCCTCTGTTCTCAATGCAAAAGCATAGCCTTGGTAGATAAAAGCAAATTTTATGTACCTTGATGTTATTCAGAGCCATAGGTGAGCTTCGCTTCTCTAAGTCTGGCTTTCTGAACATCCAGCTCTATCTGCATCAATATGTAGAGAGATCACAGATTAAATAGGAAATTAAGTGAACTCGTAAGTGAGTTTTCTGTTAGTACAGACCAAGTCACTAAAATTAACTTAAATACCTTTAAAAATAAAATAAACTTCCGAACATCCTATGTTCAGTCAAAATTTTGCATGAATTCTTTGCATGGATTTTGAGAGAGGTATTACGGAACTCAGAGGTGTCTTTGCAATAAACTTATCATACACTTCACTATTTTGACATAAATCCAGGTGTCGGTGGTAGGAGATTCTATCGGTTCTGCTATTTTGCACTAACCCATGGGTGAGCTGGAATACAGAAAGAACTTTCTCCTGAGATGCAGCTATCATTATTTCACTGTTAAGACCAAGCAGTATTTTAGAAGGGGTGCAGGGATGAAGCATATCGGTATGAGATGGTGAAGGGAAAGGGAGAGATGCAGTGAGCGACGAGGTCCCCAGTAAACTCCCAATATGCAGCTGTTAACCTTCCTGCAATGCCTCAAAGCCCATCAGCCCCTACTTCTTGGACTCCCTCAGCTCTCATAAATGCCCTGCACATATCCTTCTACACATACATACTGGTACTGTATACATATGTACTTGGGCTGACAATTAAGAATTATGGTTTTTTTTAATGTTCCACTTCAAACATCTGGTCACTTTCAGGACTTGATCTGTCTAGAAATTACTTTCAGTATGATTTTAAGATAGACTGCAATTAAACTTGGTCTTAGCAGCACGTGGTGGCAGTACCTTTAGATGACGCAAGTATAAACTAAAATTTTCCAGGCAATGGAAGACCTTAAGGAGGAGAAAACTATAAAGCTACTTGTGGTGTTTTTGTTGTTGCTTCAACAATTTAGTCCTTGAGCTGAAAGGGAGAGAGAATAACAAGAAAAAGCTGACCGCAGAACAAATGAATATGACAGTGGCTTGTATTCATTACAACACATTGGACAAAAATGAACAACAGCAACTATCAGCTTTCATGCACTTCCTTGGAAAATGCCACTGTTGTGTAACTTGACCAAAAGAAGCGCCTATACCTCTGCACATGCGCAACCCAGAAGAGGGGTCCAGCAAGCACAAGCAGAGAAAAAAAATGTTTCATGTGGAGGTCCGTGTTTGCTTGGAATATTTTTGCTTTCGTCCCAAAACATCAGTTTAACGTATCGCTGTGCATTTTCTACTCTCTCAGTTTTCAGAAGAATTCCAATAAACTCAATTTGCTGTGAATGAGAATGGCTTTAGAAAGCAGTGTTGGGGGGATAGCAAGGAGAAAAGAAAGGTCAACACAGAAGAAAAGGCTTAGATGAATAAAGGTATGTCAGAGCAAAGCTTCCCATGAAAGATTATTGAGAATAAAGCTTTTTTTAAACAAACATAAAAAACAATATATAAATCAAGAGCACAAAAGCCCTGTTTTATGATTTTTTTGGTGCTGTTTAATTTCTTTATATCTTTTTTTTTTTTGCCATTGTTAAAAAACAGCCAAAACTTCAAAGGCAAGCTGCATGTGTTCTAAATCAGGACTTCACTGCTGATGTATGACAGCACAAAAATTAAAACTAAATAAATGTGCTGTCTAAGCTCCCATATTTCTCAAAAAAAATGCTTTAAAGGCTTTAAAAAATTAGAATTATTGCTTGATCTTACTTTACCAACCATAATGTTTTCACCAGAGTAAATGACAAAATATTATATTAAAAAGAGAGAAAGAAAAAAAAAGAGTGTTGTCTGAATGTATCTGAACACCTGTATTTGGCTGTCTTGCAGTTTTGTCAGACAGGCAAGGGGGAAAATGAACCTTTGCAGTGATTTGTCTGATAGTGGATATGGACTCCATAAATTCTCAGCTTACCCGCTGTTTTCTGGAAGGCTCCTTGACACTCAGGTAAACTGATGAAAACAAGGCAGTACGTCTGTGAAGGAAAGCGTAACATTCATGGCTTATCACATAATAATGGTTGAAGAATGAACAGATTCTAATGAAAAAAAGTGTTTGTGCAAGTTTTCTAGTATTTTCTTTTGAAAATATGAACTTTGTAACAGGTCAAGTTATTTTTCCATTTTACTTTACTGTCTTTGGATGTGATCTTGCTCTTTTCTCTCTAAATGAGATGGCATGTCTGACTCTAAAGGTGCCTGGCCACAGAAAGTCAGTTAAATCTGCCTGCCAAAAAAATTGCAGGGCTGGGGCCTCTGTGGCATCCCCTTTCCTCTGGCCTTTACTTTTACAATGGCCATTTGCTGTTCTTCTACTAAGTCATCTTAATTTGTAGTGACTCATTTGTTTTATCAGGTTGCAAAAGCGGCAAGTGGCCCAGGCAAATAGAAATGCAAATGCTGTTCTTCTTAGTAAACATGTCTCTGACTTTTAAAACTCACCCAGCCCATCCCTATGCATGTTCCTTTTTCATTTCCTATTAAGAAAAAGTCACAGCCTCTAATTTACGTTCTCATTTAAGTCTGAGGAGTAGTATTTCTTTGAGAAAAGCCCTGGATATATGTGGGATCAAGAGAACTAGTTATTTACTAGTTATCACTGTATCTTAGTTAATCCCTATTCTGTAGCATAAAAAGTTTCAATTGCACATTAGGAGAACAGATACTCTAGGATGTCATTTTATGAGCACTAGTAAGAAATGGATAATTAGGCTTAGGAAGTCAAAGTAAACAGTCTACGGGGTGCCTCTAAGCTGGACATAACATTTGGCACACACTAACAGATATCTTCACCAGCAACTTCAGGAACATAACAATTGGCAAATACTAACCTGTTTACAAACAGTGTTATGAATGTGAGATAGGGCTACATTAACTCAATTATTTATTTATAATTAATACTTCAATGATTTCTAATAATGCATAAAAAATTGGCCATACTTACATATAACATAAGGACAGGATTAATTTCCTAGAAGGTTTGAGACATTTTGAGCTGCCCCGATTTCAGTCACCCAGACTTGGTGCCTGAACTGAAAGCCCAGATCCCTCAGATGGTCAGTGGAGCCTCCAGAAGCTGACTCAAGAGTACCAGAGCTCTCCAGGGGTGGCTGACCAAGAAAGTCTGTCAGACTAAGAAAGACCGAAAAATCTCACTGGGTTAATTGCAGATTTTTGGATATTTACTAAGTGCTAAAGTTACCTCTCCCACATATGAGCTTCAGAGTTTGCCAAGGTTCATCCCAGAGACAATTACTTGGAGATTTTTAATGTACACTATTGAGATAACAGATTTTCATTTTTGGTAAATTTTCTGATAAAGGCTTTTCAATGTTTAGTCAAGGAAATGTTTTGTCACCATTTCCATATAGATGTCACCTAGAAAAAAATTACAGAAGTAATGTGTGCACTTTGCATACTGAACTTTTTCAAATGTGGCTTGAAATTTTGTTTATAGAAAAAAAGAAATACCAACACTTTAAGATGCTGGATAGTTTGAGTGGGAGCAAGTAGAAGTTATGTTTATGTTGCCGATGTTTTCTCTTCTACCTTATTCTTGGAGAAGTTCTCAGAATTTTTTATTTGTAGTGGTCCTTGGATGACTCACAAGGGAATACTCTCAGGCTGAGAAAGTGTCATTACTTTTTCCTACTATGTTCTCTGCTGTCCAATGAACTGTTAAAACTTGTCATTTCTCTTCTCCTCATTTCATTCTTAATTAAGATACCAGCAGCATGTGAAAATAAATAAATGAAAAATTTCAGTCTGGATCCACCAAAAGTAGCATCAGTAGAGAGTCCAGTTTGGCACCAACTTCCATGCAGCTGTAGCATGAATCAGTTGCTCACTTTAAGCTCAGCTGAAATTGTTTACACACTCTTTGAAACAGTAAATCTAGAAATCACATATAAAAACTGTGCACAAAGGAACATTATTTGGGTTGGAAGGTCAATTGTTCTGAAGTTAGGCCGAATGAGATTTAAGATTGCTTGCACAAAGGACTCTTTTTGCATATTCTTTAAGATAGAGTTATTAATTAAATGAGCATCTACCGTTCTGGACCTTTGCTTTTCTTTGCATAGAGAGGGTCAGGTTCAGACTGTAAATATAAACTATCAATAAATGCTGACTTCAAGCTTTCTGCCTAAATCTAGAAAATAGAGGAAATAAATGTTCCTCTACCTTTCTTCTGTGTGTCAATTTTTTTCTGTTATCTTCTTTAATGAAAATCAAGCTTAAACACCATTAACTTTCCTGTTAAAAGTGGTTGATACAGAAATGGCACTGTGGAGCTCTAGATTTCTTTTTTCTTAAATCTTAATTTCAGAGTAAATAAAAAATGTTTTTATTTTTCCAGTTGTCCAATCTGTAACATCAACTAGCCGGTCACTTCTGCCTTGCAACTGGCCATGAAAAGCCACAGCCATAAACACAGAAGTTTCATCCAAATATTAAACTGCATCACTATATAGTAGTCCCATAGAACAGGTAAAGTGTTGAAACAAACTTCTCTTGAGCATTTGCAGACACAGTGAGGATACAGGAAGACCTAGTACTGCACATACAAGAAGTAAAAGCATCTTGGTCTGAAGGGGTCATAAGGACTATTCCTGTTTGTTTCTTGGGCAACTGAAACAGGATAGGATGAAAAAAACACCATTTTTTTTTTTTACAGCCCTTCTTCCTGCAACCACAGACCTGCTCACTCAACCTATATCAGCCCTGCCAGCTGCACGTGTTGGATTCTTGAATAGGAAACACCCAGGTCTTACTCTAATTTGCATAGATTTTAGCATAAAGAAATGTATCTTATTTATAGCTACCACCACAAACAATCATCTTTAGAAATTACTTTGTTTCTTTACCTACCTGCAAGCACTTGTCTTCAGACGTTATTTTCTTCTCAGTCCCTGCAAGTGTTACAATAAACACATAGATTTACTGTATGAATTCTCAATGACTATGAGGAGAGAAAATGAAAGCTTTTAACAATGACTTGTTAAAAAAGACTTCCAGGCCATCTTTGAGCTTTTCTGAGTTTGGCTAGGCATATGCCAGGGCTCATCAGCTTGAGATGGAATCACTCATCACCTGGGAGGCAGATAGAAGCCACCCTTTCTGCTGCCACTAAGGATTTGTATGTAATGGAAAGGTAGCCTGAATTTATTTGTGATGACTCATTAGAAAAAGATATGATCTGTTAAGACATATAAGTAGCTAAAAGCTGAAAAGAAGCAACTGCTCCTTTGAGTCCAGATGAGTTCAGGGAACTTGTGCATTCACTGTAAAATCTCTGTTCTGGTTGGTAAAAGGCAGATCTTCAAATATGTGTTTAAACTTCAATATCAATTTCAATCACAATTTCTAAACTTTTTTTTTCCATGTTTAAAACAAGAGAAATATTTGTATATACTTGGCCAGATATTTTCTCACCGCTCCAGAGGTATAAATCCATTGCAGCCCTGGGATTACTTCAGATTTTGTCTCTGTGACAGTAATGTCATATGGCCGAATGAATGGTAAGCGATACAATTGCTCCCAGGGAGACCAGCTTATTGCCAAGTACCTGCTTATTTAAATGTTATTTGCTTTGGGTGTTATCAGTAATGATTTTTCCTACACGTACAAACCTGTCGCCTGGAGCACGCTGTGTTTTCAGTTCAGTGCCAGCTGCCTATGTTTAGACCTTGTTTGAGATGATAGTAATCAGTCACTGCGAAATCCAGAGTTCACTGCAGACAAAATCTGAATAATTTTCATGTCAATATAACTGAGAGACTGTCTCACCTTTCTCTGTATGCAAAGGATGTAAAAGTATTTCCCTGGTGAAGAATTCAGAAATGGTCTGCATCCCTTTGCAGAAATAAGACATAAACCTTCTCTGTTCTCTTTACTTTATGATCATTCCTGATGTTTATTAGAAAATCTAATTCCTTGACAATGTTTATTTTCATAGTCACATTAATTTTTGTTTTTAATTATCCACTCAGTCATTCAGTAATTTCTCTTGTGTATTTTTTGTCTTTTAGTCACAAATGTACTTATTTGTCCTCGTATTCAATACAGTCTCTTTTATTAACCTAGCATGCACTTCTTTTTCCCAATTCTCTCATCTCTCTTTTTTTCCTTCATATTTCTAGCTCATGTGTAATTAATATTAATTAATTAGTCAGTTCCCTCTAACATAATGTCCAGCTCTAAAATTTAGATAAAAACAGTGGGAAGATGCTAGAATTTTGGTCCATTACCATTTATTTTATAAAATGAAATCAGCATTTTGGCCAAAACTGGGAAAGACTAAAAAATGCATCTTTCACTGCTGAGGTGAGCATTCCATCCTCTGGTAAGTGGAATTGTTCTGAATTTTTATATTTTTTGTATCAGTAGGGCAGAGCCAGGCTCTTCTCAGTGATGTCCAATGACAGAACAAGGGACAATGGATGCAAGCTGGAGGATAAGAGGTGCCCCAAAAACATTAGGAAACCTTTTTCCCGGTGAGGGTGACAGAGCCCTGGCACAGGCTGCCCAGGGAGGGTGGGGAGTCTCCTTCTCTGGAGACTTTCAAAACCTGTCTGGACACGTTCCTGTGTGATCTGCTCTGGGTGATCCTGCTCTGGCAGGGGGCTGGACTAGATGATCTTTTGAGGTCCCTTCCAACCCCTGACATTCTGTGATTCTGTATTATTCTCTATCTACAGGGAGACAGTCAAACACCTTTGTCTTCAAGGGTTTCTAGGTGGCTCTGCTACAAAGTTTGGATAATATTTGCACAAGCTTTCAGCTGCTGTAGCTCTTTGGCTTTGTCAGAAGGAAGAACAAATGCAATCCCGATGTTGCAGTTTGGTATATGTTGTTTGCTAAGTTTCTGGAGCCACAAGGGAACTTTGAGCTCTAGCAGCAGGTTATTTTACTTCTAACTGTTAAAACTCTGGAGGAAGAAACAGTAGCTATTCTGGCAGTAGATATTCAGTGTCTCTATTTAGGAAAGCAAATGTGCTGTTTTGCCTTGAAAAAGAAATTATTGATGTTTCTTAAGAAACAGGACCTTAACACAGAATTAATGAGTTTTGCCCTGTTATGAACTTCCCACTTTTAAGGAGAATGACTAAGATGACTGTGGTAATGCAGCTGCAACAACATCTGGAGTCCTCAAATTACCTTGACACTAGTTAGCTGGGTTTAGGCCCGAGTGTAACACAGAAATGTCATTGTTCGTCTTGATGTTTCTATTGTTGGATGAAGATTACCAATTACTTTAGGTCTGCAGGCTTCCCTTACTAGTGTTGTCATGCTATGGTAGCAGAAGAGACAGTGGGCTTTTGCTTACTTATGGATCTTGCAGAATTAGGTTATTCCTGATTGACTCTACTCCTCACTCTGAGAAAATCCAGAAAGTAATATTTCATGGCTGCTCAGCCACCTGAAGGCATTTTTCACCTAGTCCTTGCTAGGATCATTATTCTGAGCTTCTCTAAGGAGAGGCAGAAAAAGAATTCCATGAGGGTTTATGGAACACTCATTCTGAAGAGTAGTTAGTGGATCAATGTTGGCTGCAGAAGCTCACAGAAGGGCTATTTCTGAGAACTGTATGTCAGAAGAGTAGAAATATAGGGATGAAATACTCAATAGTCTAAGAAAATATTTTATTCTCATATGTATTTCTGGGGCAAAGAGTTGAAAGAAAGCCGCTAGTCCTATTCCAATTAACTTGTTTCTGTCCACAAGTACTATTGTACATGAAGCCTTCTCATTTGCTCAGCGGCCAAATCTGGCCATAATGTCTACAAAATGAAAAAAAAAATAATTAAATATCTTTACTCTCATTTTAAAAAAATTTTACTTAACTGTGATGAGGTTGGGTCATATATTTCATTCTGGGGAACAGCAAATAAAAGTATCTTGTACATGTTTCCATCTCCTCTGCATGAGAACAAAGTGGCATTAGTCCCATCTCCATCTGAGGCCATGCAGTTCCCTGCCACCTTTTCTTGTGTTCCCAGCAGGTTAAGGCTCTTGCAGACTCTGCTGTGTAATAACATGAGCGACAAGGTTCTGATATGACTTCTCTATTTGGGAAGAGGGCTGGATAGAGCCACCTATGTCATTCAAGTGGTAGCTACAGTTTCTTTTACTCTGAGGGCTTCTCCCCACCATTTCAAGGCATCTGTGTGTCCTTTTAATTATACAAAATGAGACAAAGGAGCTGTTGTATGGGTTGAAATCACATCCTTAATTCTTACATGCTTTTGTAATAGAACAGCATAATAGAAAGTTGCTCGATGTATTTTACTTGGAAATCGCAATTAATCAGAAGACTGTTAGGAGTCAGACCCCAAACTTAGTTTCAATACCATTTCCTTTAGTGAGTTTTACACATTACCTTTTCAATAAGTGGTGACAGGCGGTGCATTTCTGGGTTATTATAGCATATGTCAGGTGGGGTTAACGGGCACAAGGCCAGAGGGAAAGTGAATAACTACTTGAGATGTACAGTAATCCCTTAGAAATGCACTGCCTTATTCCCTCCTGATATTATAAAATTATGTTTATTAAACAACGTGATCCAAATCCTAAGGGGCATGAGACCTCTGATACTAATACTGAGTTCACCAGGAGACTTGATGCCAAATTGGTCAGGAAATACAATATTTACCTCAAGCCTATCCCCCTACAAGAACCTATCCCTGATATGCTTATTGTATCTATGTCCCTAGTCTTGGAATGATGAATGTTCCACATCTGGAGGCCAGGTCTTCAGATAATGGTATATGCTGATTAACACTGGCTAAGGAACCAGCCCTTAATTTAATGCGATACGTTGATGTGACAGGGTCAATAAATGACTGCAAAGAAAGTGAGAGCTTTAATTTGTAGACTCTGAGAAACTGTATATGTTGGAAAGATCATTTAGCCCATGCTGCTTTTCTTGGCAGAATTTTGTAGACCATCTTCAGAAAATGGCAGTCAGTTCTCAGCTTCTGAGTGATGGGCTTTAAATCAGATCCTTTGCACTAGTCTCCTGGGTCAATTCAAAATTAACTGACTTGGCTTTTCATCAGTTGAAAAAAGAAATAAGGCTAGATCTTCCCATCAGATTGCTTTCAGTCATAACTCAGTGCCCACATGTCAGCTATACTCATTTATAACAGCAGAAACTTTGCCCCACATATTTTAAAAATGTGTCAAATTGATTTTATAGGCAGTAGCATTATAATAAACTTCTCCAAACTTAATCAAGCTTACGGATTTATTTGGATAGTCAATAGTAGTATCTGATTTTCATTCCAGTGTGGATTAGGAACAAATTCCTTGTACTTTGAATTATTTTTTTTATCAGATGTCTTGTTTTCTAGCCAGCCCCTTACTGAGTCTAGACTCAGATTTGGAGATATAATCATCTGTAATTTGTAACATCAGATGCACATATTGTATATCAGTTTAAATCAGGCAACTTGATCAGATTTGGAAGAAGTTATCATGATAACAGTATTACCACTTGCAGTATCAGCTTGGCAGATTTCACAATATGTGGGAGAGATCTTCAGTAGATAATTATCAATCTGATTAGTCTCTCCTCAGAGAACCCCTTTAGAGGGATTTTAAATTTCCAGGAAGAAAAAGAAAAAAAGCCCCCCCTTAAACCCCATGGAGAATCACCTCACCATCCAGATGAAGCAACAGCCTTTTCACAGTGATCTGAATCCAAGATTCTGAGATGCCAACTTGCTATTTGCTGCTCTACATTTCTCTCTTGTTTTCTGCTTTCTGATGCAAACATGTTCCTGAAAAATGCATTGAAGAAGTCTGTGGAACGCATAGTCTTGCTTCCTGGCCAGCTTTACTTAGTAGAGGATTTACTACACAGGAAGCAAAATAAAGAAGAGGAGGATAGCAAGACAGTGGACACTTGGGCCTGATGTGAGATGGAGTAGAGAAGAGAATGTGAGGGAATCAGGAGGAAAGGGAGGCACAGGTAAATAGCTGGTAAGAACAGAGCTAAATCATCCAGCTGGTTTTGAGAATATCCAGTTTCCTGCTTTGACTCTGGTAGCTGAAATCTGTGATTGAATATTTTCCCTCTGAATCCACATGACAGCTCTAAAAACATCATCATTGTTTTGTTCATCACTATGACATTTCCTGGAGGATGCAGAATTGTTCCCACTTGATGATACAAGGTGCAGAAAAATCCCTTCCTTTTTTTTTCCTTTTCTTTTCTTGTTTTCTTTTTGTTACGGATTAATTGCGAGAGGAATGTGGGGTAGTCTTTTTTCTCCATGTGTTTTCTCTGAAGAACATTTTGTTTTCAGTGCTGACATTGTATGGTGGAGGTGTACAAGTTCCTCCTTTCCAGAGGACAAGGGAAATGCAACCAGCTCTGTGACCTGCTTGGATATATATATATCTCAAGAGAGCTGAAGATGCCCAGAGCATTCTACTGAGCATTGTCATGGTGGCCTTTACCTGTAGTGAAAAGCTTTGCATTATTTGGCTTTTGAAGAAGTATATCCTTGAATATGTACTTAATAAGCCTATAATAAGTTATGTTCAGTGTAGTAGCTAAAGAGCAGCTAATTGTGAAAAACATATTACTGGAGAATTAACAGGCATGCAATAAAAACATCTATTACAGAAATTGTTAATCCATAAAAAATGTGTTCCTGTAACCATTGGTATTTATTTAACATACAATTACTGTCTAATATAATCTAAGTTAAATGCCTGCTTGAGACATGTAATTTGAAGTGTTACTGAGCTTCCTTCTCTGGTATTAAAAGCAAGAAATCAGCAGCTAATGCCTGGGGACCAAATCCCTACCATTTAAAGTCAGGTACCTCAAGACTAACATTTGTAATTTCAGCCATTTGGAAAATGTTTTTCATAAGAATGTGTTTGGCATTAAAATCTCCCTTTCCCCTTCATTCAGGGCCACATCCTGCCAACTGAGTCAAGCCTCTGACTTAATCCAAGTCAAGTTTTGATAGAATAAAAGGTTCTGAATGAAGACCTGAGAGGAAAATATGTTCACTTATCATAGAACACGTTTTGCGAAATATTCTAGCTCCTGCCAGTGCTGGAAGAGTAAATTATCATTTGACTCCTGTATGGACGTATTTATTTAGGACGCGTAGCCTGGTGACTCAGGAAGTTATGTAAAAACTGACCCAGTTAATTTTAGATGCTATTGTTGGAGGAATATCAATGAAAATTAATCAAATAGTCACGAAGGAACCACAGGGAAGGAGCAGAGAACACTGGTGGGTAGGCTTTTGGCAGCAATCATTGCAACAGCTTTAATGAGAGGAAAACACATTTTCAAGTAAATTGGAGAGTAATGACATGATTAAATGGTAAATAATAGTTAAATACATGCTTGGAGGTCCAGGACAGAGACTGTGAAGTTTTTGTGTTTTGCGTGTATTCCTCTCCAGGCTGCTCCAAGCAGCCAGAGGAACTCACCAGAACTCTGCCTGTAATTTCGGGTCAGATTGTAGCTTTTAAGACGCTGAAGCCGAAAGAGCTGTTGGGGCCCCACTGCTGAGGCTAAGAAAGCTGAAGCTTTCTCCACAACTCCAAAGCTTCGCCAACCTTTTGGCTGTTGACGTGCCCTTGTTCCTCCACCAGCCGCCTCCCCCGAGCAAGGGCCAGCACCTCGGCTTTGCTCAGCCTGCTGTCACCCAAAACATGACTGTGAGGGAGACATCTGCTCCCCTTATGCACAGTGGGGGAGAGGGAAGGAGTCTGTCTTCTGCTGGGGCAGGTTTAGTCCCCACTAACCGAGTGTTTGCACATTTGCTGGCAAGCAAACTGAGTTGCATATATGACTGTTTATGCAAACAAGGAGTGCTGCGGTGCTGGCTGGGAGTGTACCCCATCCATATGGTTCCTTTCCCTGTCTGCTGAGGAAGGGATGTGGAAGGAATAACATTCACAAGTTGTCTTCATTCTGAAATGTTTCATTCTCAAAGCGGGAGGCTGAATATACAAATTTGGACTCGTTAGCTTTACTTTGTCTAGCCATAATACACAGCACACTTGTGTGACGAGTCCATCGGAAGGGAGCTGGCCCGTTTCAGAGGCTCTCTGGCACTTTCCACTTCAGGTTATCAGAGTAAGAATACCTCAACAACAAAAACAGAAAACTGAAATAACCCTGGATTAATTTTTTATAGGGTTTAATGCTTTTTTCTTGGTTTTCAGTAAGTCCAGTTGCTCAAACAACTTTGGTCAAATGAGGCAGAAGCCACACCTATGTCATTCCTTGCTGTCTTGCAGAACTGGAAAGAGTTTTTTTTTCGTGGGGAGCTTGTCTGTTACAAAAGAATAATAATAATAAAAAAAAAACATGGCCCTTAAGGAGACATTAGTCTACTAAAGGTCTGAATTACTTGCTTAGATGGTAATCCAAGTGATCAGCACACTGTGTCCTTCAATAATAGCCTTGCAGCTTGCTCATTAATATAATATACTATTAATTTTCTCTCTGCCTTCCCACAACAGAATATTTTCTTACATAAGGCTGAATATTTTGTCTCCTCCACTAATAGCATTGGAGGAGGGGAAATGATATAATTAAAAAGTACATGTTATGTTTTTTGTTTTAAAAGTTTATATTTTCACTTCAAAGGCTGGCAAATAGCAGCTCTTATATTGCATATTTCTCCAGTGCATACCATGGTTTGTAACTGTTTCAGTTTTAATCTATTTTTTTTGCTTAAATGCACAATAGTGTACCCATAGTTTTTTGTTGGGTTTTTTTGGTCAGGAAAATGTAAACCAATTCTTGAGTAGGATTTTCAGAACTACTAAGCAGTGTTTTAATGTTGATTTTTTTTACGAAAATTGAAGGTTTATCATTGTCTTTAATAGGATCGTAGCAAATTACAATTAAGTGCTTTTGCAAATTCTACCCTGGAAATCTAAATACTGGGTCTGTGAAGGAAACAGGTACTTTTAACATTTAAATTGCAGAAATTATGAAAATAATAGTTGGCACAAAACCATGCTCACAATTTCCTGGCACACTGTATGAGCCTGATTCTAAAAAATGCTGCTACTTCTCTGAGCATGTTTACAAGAAGATTTGAGAAATTCTGCTGTATGTATAATCTTCTCTCACTTATTGACTGAAATTATTTAATTTAATGGTTTTTTCCCTTTTTTATTATTAATACCCAGCATTTTTACTCGTGTTTCTGGATGCACCTAATTGTAAATAGGGCAAGGGCCATTCTGAGCTGTGATTAATAGATGCCTGTCATTGGGTCAGGCACTCAGTCTCTAAATGGCACAAAGTTACCTGCAGGCTCAAAGAAGCAGTGCTCATTAGAGGCTCGACTGAATATCAAACACTGGAGTTTTAACATGACTTCACATTTTATAACTGAACTTCTATAAAATAGAATCATAGAATCATAGAATGGCCTAGGCTGGAAGGGACCTTAGAGATCATCTAATCCTACCTCCCTGTCATGGGCAGGGACATCTCTCAACTAGAACTGGCAGCATATGGGGACCGAATGGGGATCGTACCCGCTACCTTGGTGTTATCAGCACCACACTCTAAATACCACCGATCTATAATTGTTATGCACCACTGCGAAAGCATACGGTGTTAGAATATGGCGAATCCAAACTGGAATTACATTTTAAAGCCAGCATCACAGCTGGCATCTTTTTCGGCAGTCACAGTAGAAGGGCCAAGAGCTGTTGCTAATCTCTAGGAATTCACATGAGTTGGAAGATCCAGGATGAAAACTGCTTGTCTGATTCCTTTCTTACCTTAGAGATGGTCAGTGGGGTGTCAAATACGTACTTGGTCTCCTTATATCAGAAGAAATGACTGATTCTTTTCATGCTGCTTGTTACTATTTTCTTCTGATTTTTCTTAATTATTTGGCATGAACTACAGCCCATCTTAAAACCATTACTTGACTGGGATTCCTTTCTTTCCATTTTGTTCCTTCTGCACTCCAGGGGATTTCCTTGAGGAAGCTAATCTTTCCTAGGTTGCTGCAGTGACACAGGATCCAAGTTTCTCTATTAAGAATTTCCATAGCTCATTCGGTCATTGGCAATGTTGGTACTGTTGGCTAAAGTTATTTCCTCCCTCTCTAGCAAGTCACCTTTAGTTTCTTGGGATAATTACGCTGAAGAAAAGCCCCCATCATGCTGATTTGGTTTGGCAACATTTTGTCTTGTTACCGTGATCTCTGTTGGGAAAGATGCTTTCTGTATGGCTCATTGCATCCTGACTCAGACAGAGATGATTATTATAACACTGATACTAGGAAAACCATTAGTAAACCCAGCAGACAAACTAACGCTGTAACAATGTCTACAAGTTATACTGTGTATTGTTGCCTAAAAGAAGAAAAAGGAATTGAAAGAGTCTTTGCATTTATTGCCACACATAATTTTGAAAATTACGCTGTGGCAGTAGTAATATTTGAGGTCATACAAAATTTTCAAAATGTACAAGGGAAACACTGTAGAGCTTTCCCTTCTACACAGAAGCTGTATAACATGAAGGGTAATGTTGCCTTAAAAGAGCTTTTGGATTTCTCATAGACCCAAAGGGTGAGTTGTAGATGCGGGGAGTCTGAGCCTGTTCATTCTTCTTCATTTCTTTTAAATGCTGTGTGCACAACTCACTTTATGCTGTTGGCACTCTCTTATGAAAGTGAAGATCAGATGGGTAACATGCAGACAGAAATAAATTGGGTAGGTAAAACAAAGTAGAAATTGGCTAAAGATCAAAGGTTGTTGTCATTCCACCCTTTCCTTTGCTTTTATTATCCTGTCTAAATTTGGTCTTTTGTAGAGTTGAGCTTAAATGAGAGTTTAAGGTTTTATTTGTTTTTCAACCCTGTACGTAATTTGAACCACAGTGTAGTAATTTTGCTAGACTCAAAACTGCAGTTCTTGGAGGGTACAGAAGATTGTGGAGTGGCTTAAAGAAACACTATTTCACCTCAAGCATTCTGTGATCATCTATAGATTAGGTGACAAGTACAGACGCTTTTTTTTTTATTTTTTCGTCTGCACAGCTAAACCAACCTGGACATCACTGAAGTCCCTGTTCTAAAAAACAGTTGGGCATGTGCTTAACAGAGTCCTAAAATGTAAACAGAACTAATTGTGACATTGCTTGTTTGACAGACCAAGCCTTAAGTCTGTGTCTTGGAAAACTTCTCAAGCAAATATGCATTTTGTAATTTTTAATTTTTTATGATCTTCTTCACTGGATCATAGTAAAAAGATGTTGATTTTCCTGTCTTTGTAGAGCCCTGGGCTTTAGCAGGTACTTCTAAATGATTTATTTAAGTCTATGAAGTGCACTGGAATGACTAGTGATGACCACCAGTAGAGCAACTAGGAGTGACCACGTGGAAAAGCCAAGAGCAAAATATGATGAGTATTTCAATAGTTTTGAGGCTCTACTTATCCTTACTCACTTAAAAGAGATTAATCAAAAACAATAGCTGTCCTAGAAAACTACTACAAAACATCTCTCCTGAGTCTTCTCTCCAAATTAATATTTTTTCATGAAATTTTTTCTTGTCATTAAAAATGAAATAATTTTACTTGAATCACAGATGAAAAAGTGACGGTGTTTATGTAGTTTTAGATCACCACGTGAAATGAAGTACCATCATTTTTGGTTGTGGTGCGCAATTGCTTAGAACATTGCTGGTTGGGAGTGAGTGATATAGGTAGAGATATCTGTGAAATTCTGGACAGTTTCAACTTATACCGAAACCCTGAATCAAAATAAGTGATCTAGTTTTTAGTGCTGCTTCCAAAAACACTTCAAAATGGAGCTAAGAGGTGACATATATTTCCACTATTTTTCCGTCCATGGTTGTATGTTACACTCCAATCCCAAATGCAAAGAAAGGAGCAATTTATAAATGAACATTTCATCATCTCATTTGAAAAAATGAAATTATTTTTAATTATAGAATCATAATTTAATTTTGTGATATTGATGCTGTAAGTGACCATGGTTTTGTCACATCTCTGCAAATAACATGGATGCATTACACTGATGTGCAAATATGAAGAGAATCCAGGGTGATTATAGTTAACAATGGTAAGAAGAGAAACAACCTCATGTTTCAACTAATCTCCAGCTACTAGGGATCAGCGAGGGACATCATCTCACATCTGCCTCATACAAAATTCCATGTACCTAACTTCAAAGCATCTAGTGTGGGCCACAAACAGGATACTGGACTAAATATATCTCACGCTCCCTGTGCAATATCTGTGAGCTTTCTACATTCTCGTGCAACAGATGTGAAATATGCCAGTGATGTCTGTTCTGCTTTAATTATTTGTGCTACTTGTATTTGGATACTAGGTTTTGGTCACCTAACCAAGCAATTGCTGAAGCTAGCGGATGGCCGCGTTGTGCTGGCACTGGAGGGAGGACACGACCTTACTGCCATCTGTGATGCATCTGAAGCCTGTATAAACGCCCTTTTAGGAAATGAGGTAAAACATAAAGTGTAGAAGGTGGAGAGAATGATCCAAGTTTGCTGAGATTCCTATATTTGATTTTCTTTCAGTAACAATGGCATCAGTCCTTTTTTTCATTTGTTTTAAAAACCATGCAATTTGAACTTGTCTTAGAAATAAGCAGACCTCAGATGAGGTGGTTTGGATAAATACCTCTAAATGAGATGACTGTATAAATCCTTTAGTGTTTGCCTAAATTATTTCCAGTTCTGGGTAAGATTTAATACCTCAAAATTGCTTTTGGAGATGTTGTGCTGAATACCAGGCTTGACATCATTGGTAGTCATTGATGTGTGTATCATCTATCATGACTGGACCTTCCAGCCAACTGCCATGGATAAAAATGGCTTTTGCAAGATTTCTGATAATCTTAGGAACTGGATATTGCAAAGGAACATTATCTGCAATATTTTAACACTTCAGCTAGCAGGTGAAAGAACTTATTTCAGAGGCTTTTGAAATTGAATAACATTAGCAAAAATGTGCCCAAGACTTCAAAACTGGGGGTTTTTAATGTTATAAATTAAGTTTTATCTCTATGTAATTTAAACAGAGTGTCCACTGTATCTATTATTTAAAAACTATCAAGTACTTGGTATTTGTGTACACAAACACAAGGTAAGCATTCAAATTAGCGAAAATTGTTCTGCAGGTGCAGCCAAAGCAATTTATGAAAGGACAAAAGCCTTTACCATAAATTGTGCATTTTGAAAGTTCTTGTTTAAAGTGCAGTGTGTTACTTTTCTTTTTCCCCAAGAGAAGTGGTAATAGCTGTATAATCTCACCAACCAAATGTATTAGTGCCAAACTGCAAACTGGTCTGCCAGTTCCATTCCACTTCAAGAACTGATATCTCTATGTATAATGTGATGTAATGTGTCTAGTGGATATTGATTTTATGGTGGAAGGATTTTCTATATGTTCGTTTGAATCTTTGCCTTTATCTTTGTGTCCCATTGAGGAAAATGCTTTTAAGCTTATTATTTTTCATGTTATACATGCAATGAATAAAGTGATATTTTTTCAAAAACATTCTCAGAAATATAAGGAAGTAGACATGTCCACCAAAAAAAAAAAAAAAAGAGGCTTTCACTGGGTTTTATCTACTAACACCTTTGACAAGTCCCATAAGGAGAGTTTTCCAGTGGGGTGACATGCACTGTTGGAAAAGAAGCTTAGCTCAGTGTTGGTCCTTTTGTTTAGGTGTTGAAATATGGATTACAAAACTTAGCTTGAGGCACTTGATGGCCTTAGTGAATGCAGACGTACCAGGGCGCTCTCCCTGATATTCTCTGTTCTCACCTTCCCTGTGGTAGTATTTTATGGCATCATTTGCTTTTCACAGCCCTTCTAAACCCATTCTCCAAAATTTGCACCCTTGTGGGACTAATGCAAATGGTACAGTGCTGGTGATAAAATGTGTAGGTGCCTGGGTCTCTCTGTCCAGTTATGACCATTTGGTGGTACTATCCATTTATGAAAACTGACTTGTTTTAACACTATATCACACCCAGCTACTGTTTCTGCTGTCACTGACTAGCCATTATAGGAGAAAAAAATACCTATTGTGAAAAAAAGGAATGGGATAAGTGTACTGTGATAGAGACTTTCTTCCATTCTATTCTAGAGGAACTAGTGACCAGGAAATTAGATAAATTGTGAGTTTACCTGTTTGCAACGTATGACAAAGCAACTCTCAGAAGAGACAAAAATTTCAATAACTGATGAAGATGGACACAATGATGCAGCCATTTTTAATTCCCTTGTAAAATAACATAATCATTAATAACTTGAAACATCTCGTGCAATAAGCATTATTTTTATGTGCTCTTACTCACAGCTTTGTCTATAGGGACATGCATTAAATGGTCTTGTGCAGCAGAATTTCCAAGAGAAAATTTGCTGTGGCTGCTAAGAAGAGAAAAATACTCCAGAGAGGGTGTTGTTACCAACACTACCATAAGAAACTGATGTTTGCTTAAAAGAATAAATTAAAGGTGTTGCCGAGGAGCAGACACTAATGAGGAAGTCTGATACCTAGTTAGCAGTTAGAAATCAGCACGTCTGTTGACATCTATAGATTTATGGCTATCCACACCACATGGCCCATAGCATATACTCTGCTTGATTTCAGCATAATATTCAGGAACTTGCACAGCAAGGTCCAAGCGTGTTCCTGCCAAGCACAGAAAAAATGTTTTTCTTCAAACAACCTATTATTATGATTTGAGGATGCATTCTTCCTTCAATGTAATTATTCACAGGTGATTAATAGGATAATTATAACTTATTATCTGCCCTTCACTTTTACAAATAATGGTATGTAGTGCAACCCTAGTTTAATAATATTGGCAAGATGAAATTCAGTTTCTAAACACTACACATGTAATTGAACTGAAATTAAAAAGGTTGGGAAAGGCCTTTCTAAGGTATTCTGCATTTTGTCAGATGTATTTATTCATGTGCTGAGGATTAGAATTCATAAACATTTTGCAGAGGGTTTTTTTAAGCTTTTTCTTTTCTTTTGTTGATTTTGGCCAGGGCTTGTCAATACAGAAATTCACTGCTTCGTATATTCTACTATCGCTAGAATAACATTTTTTAAAGAGTAATTGTAAAACCAGCTCCAACTTCCAACTTTCACAGAGAGCTGATCTGATATGTAGAGGTAACATCAAACTTAAAAGTGAAAAATGCTTTATTTTCTTAATTTACCTCTGAACACCAAGAAAGAAAACAGGTTGACATCCAAAACAGATATAGTTTTCTCTTAGTTATATATATTCCGTAGCACCGTAATCTGTTTAACAAGATAATGTTTTACTCTTCCCTTACAAATGCAAGTGGAACCACGAGGAAAAGAATATACTATCAAATTAGTCTTCATTAAATAGTTTGAACATGGCACAGGAAATTACTGCATAGAGTAGCTGAAGACTTACAAGAAAAATTTTAAAAGTCTCTTTTTTTTTTTTTTTCAGGAAAAGCTCAGAAATTAAATGAGCTATCAGCCCCATCTGTGTTTGGTCAATACTTTTGACTTTCTCTGTGGAAGTACTTCCGAACAATCATTTCAAATTTTAACAGAAGCATAAATGGGATTGTAATTGGTTTTCTCTGACTGGACGTATTTATATTATTGTTTCTTTCTAAGACCCATTTCCCTAAACAGAGGTGCCTAGTGCCTTTTTAGATACCTTAGGGTGTCCAGGACATCAGCACAGGGCTGGTAGGTCTAACGCAGAATTTAGATGAGATCCACACCCTTTCTGAGCAGCACCCAGAAATCAGGCGAGATACCCTAGTGTATCTGAAATATCTCAGTCTGGTGTGGTTGTGTGAATCTTTCCTTAAATAATGAGAAAAATAAAAAGGAAATTATAGAAGTAAAGATGGGATAAATGTCGTAAAGATAAAATTATTAATTAGAAAGTTTCCATGTAAAATTACTTCAAGAGATTTTAGGATCTCAGGTTTTCTTGTCCATGCTTCAGAGTACAAGCAGAAAATTTCCATGTCACTTTGAGAAAAAGGCCATTTGCAGAGCTAATTAGGAGCACTGTAGGTTATCTCCTTGGAAGGAAATCTTCCTAGGAGGTAAGAAGAGATTAAGCAGCTGGATTCCCTTGAAATCCAAAATGAAAACATGGAAATCCTTCTGGAAGGTAAAAAGGCAGGATGAGCATCAGTTGCTTTAAAATATCCCTGAATTCTGCTACATAATTTAAGAACTTGTCCATTAAAAAAACATCTGTTATAACAAAGGAAATGATGGATTCAGATAATTGGAAACGAGACATTGCTTTTAAACTTAAGCATTTCTGGGAGGATGATATTACTTCAGTTACGAACACCATTCAATGTTAAGATTTGTTTATTATTCCAAGAAGTGTGTGAAAATTGGGTTGAATATTGAGATTTTTTTCTGCAAAATCTTTGTCATGGAGAAAATTCCATGCTATTTTGTCTGTCCTGGCTTTGGTGCTATAGAGATCTCTGCTATGCCTCTCCGTGCCAGGGGGTGGTGAGTAAAGCTGCTCTATCCATGCAAGCATAAGTTCGGTTTTCTTTTCTCCACCTTACTTTTGAAGATGCACTACCTGGATTTAAAAAGCTGTCAGGGAAAAGCTTTCCTTGAATCAGTACCCTAAATCCTGCAGCTTATTTCCAACATAACTGCATTCAGTTTGGGGTGCTTCTGCAGCCAGAGAGAGTAAGGAAGGATCCCTTCAAGCACAAAACACCTTGAGTCAAAAAGTTGGGATTTAGTTCTTCTTTCATGCCACCCCTTTTCAAGCTGCCAGGTGGAATATTTCTCTAGGGCGTAGAAGTCAGTCTAACGTCATGGTCCCTCTGATCTCTCTGCAGGTTTGGGCAGTGTCTCTCAGCCCTCTGTGGTGCAGCAGTTTGCCATGGTCTATAACAAGTGATAATTAGTCTCAGACAGGGTCATGCTCTTCTTTGCGTAGAGGAAACAGAGAAGTGCACTCCACAGCGCGCTCTGCGCAGTGGGACCCTGCAACAAAGGCACGGGGAGGATGCGTGTCTGCTCTCATTGACTGCGGCGGCCAAGGCTGAATTTGGCCCTAAGTGCAAAAACATTTTTAAGTGACTAAATTTAACATTTTCTAGTAAATATTCTTCTGGCTTGAATTTCAGGCTGAAGCAGTATTTGACAAAACATTGTGATTGGTTGGCTCCCAAGCATGCTTGAAAACTTATACTGGACAATTTTCTTGCAGAGTGTGAAGTATGTGCTTCTTTCTCGCAATCTGTTGAGCTGGCATTTAGGAGGGGATGGTAATTTAAGTGGAAAGCTTGTACTCTG
>NW_009732814.1:470-56553 GCF_000703405.1 Apaloderma vittatum | reverse complement strand
TGATGATGAAAAGTTGGCACTTTCTCCTTTGTGGAATTCAGTGTGAATCTGGGGCTGCTTGCCAGCAAGGCAGTGAGCTCTGCCAAGAGGGCCTGGACTGTGTTAAAAGGGGTTATTTACCAGAACAGGTAAGCATTGCTTTCTCCAAAATGGAATTATTCATGGAAGTGAATATGGCCTGAGATCAATCTTAAATTGCATGGTAAACTTGGTCACAATCTCACATTTTCATTGTTAATCTGAATCTAATATTAGCAAATAATTAACAGAGTCTAAGCCACCTGTCAACTGCTGCTTGCATAAACCCAGATTCCAGAAATAATTAGATGAAGTAAGAAACTGACGAAATGTATGTGCCAGAGGTCAGCATGATGACATCGAAGACCCCAAAGTGGGCAACGCTACTCAGAAAGTGGCTTGACAAAGGAAACAGAGAATATTCTGATTCCAAAGTTACATAATTCCAAAGCTTCCCTTTGGTTTTCAGGGACTAGTGGGTGCTAATGACCCTTTGTGCCTTTGAACCTAATCCCTACCGAAAACTGACTCATTTATGTCCCACATTGTGGCAGTGAATCACAAAGATATCTGCCTGAAGTGCTTTATATATAAAGTGCAGAACTTTTTGAGAGGATTGTTAATATAAGAACAGCGAGATTTTTGACCTTAACTCTTTATAAGCATAGGCAACCCAAAAAGCAACAAAGCCCAGTCTTAGTGCTAATAGACTTCTTGCACAGTTTATCCAGGAAAGGGATGTTGTAATGCTTCCCCTGAAGCCTATGCAGCTTTGAAAAGACTGCCTACCTTCTCCCGTTCCTCTGCTTCTGTCAGGACTCTCTATGCTCCTTACCTTATGCTTGCAATGGCCTCACTTGTCGGTTATCTCTAGCTACACTCCTCAACAGTCTTCACTGAAGCTAATCTTGGTGCTTCAAACATGACAGTGCCAAGGACAATGCAGATATTACTAGTCTTTCCAACTCCGTGCAGACTGCTGTAGTTTCAGATTCTCTCCACATTCCCAAAGATCAATTCAGATCACTTTCTGGGCACATGAAATTTCCATCATTAATTCCTTCTTCAAACATTTGTTGGTATGTCTTTGGCAGACTTTGGCAGCCAAAGTGATTTTTACCCATTTACATTGTTTTTCCTACTTTGAAAATGATTAGTGGACACAGTTTCTACTTTCATCTGCTACTTCGGTTTTTCCTACTTTGAAAATGATTAGTGGACAGTTTCTACTTTCATCTGCTACTTCAGGCACAAAAGCCCAATTCAACCA
Organism: Apaloderma vittatum; assembly: GCF_000703405.1. NCBI lineage: Eukaryota > Metazoa > Chordata > Aves > Trogoniformes > Trogonidae > Apaloderma > Apaloderma vittatum. The sequence goes on along the minus strand of NW_009732814.1, from coordinate 55,265 downwards.
TGTAAAAGTTTTAAAAATGTGACCCTTTGTGTCTAGTCCAAACTGTCTCTCTAGTGGTTTGGTTATTTCTGCAGACTTGAGCTGTTCTTCTCTGAAAGATTTCTTTCCTAACAGTGTATTTCCAGTGCACTTTTCAGCTTCCTTTCTGTTAGCCTCCAGATTTAATAGGCTTCATGATTTGAATGCCAGTAAGTGTAGGAGGGAAGGTGATGGTGCCATATATGCCAGGTGTAGAGAAATTTCTTTTGTTCACTGTTAGGTCTAGCTGTTGATATTTTCCAGGGACACCCCAATGTCTGTACAGTTGTATCCAACCAGTGGATAGCTGCCAACAGAAATCATTCTTTCAAATGCAGACAGTCTCATTTCAAAGTGTATAGAAATAGCTGCCATAACCCACTGGCTTTATTTCTACAGTGGTTTTGTAACGGTACTGCGCTTTGGGCTGAGCAGGGTATACGATGTAATGAATTTACTGATTGAGCCTGAAGAGGTTTCCCTGGTATGGAAGAGGATCCAAGGTCTGTCTGGTTATCCTTAAGGGTGAGGAGAAAGAGTAGGTCCAAGAACAGAAGCCAAGCTTGGGATACAAAATTAATGTGTTGTGGAAAGAAGAGTTAAGGAAATTATCAGATGTGCCTATTATACATCACCTACAGGTCTGTCAGTAGAGCTACCAGATGGAGTAGTGATTGGGATAATTGCCAGATAGTTGACCCTTTTTTGTCTTTTCCTTAAAGATTCATCATCTTATCCTGATTTGTAAAGACACACCTGCCATTTCTAAGTATTCATCTGATATGTCTAGATGTACAAATGCAGCCTACTTGTTAAAAAAAAAATTATTTCTGTATTGATAAATAAAGAGGTGTCATTGATGTATTAGGAAAAAATCAAGATTTTTTTTTTCTATAAAAATCCAGCTCTGAAGAAGGACACAGAATATTCACCTTTTAATAGTAAATCTCCTCTAGCTATCTCTGCATTAGTTGCCCACAGCTTAATAATGTACAAGAGGTCTGCCGAAGGAATCTCAAGGTATTCAGAGGACAAGAAAAGTCACAGCTCCCATATCTTGCAGTCTGACAGTTCTGTACCTTGTACCATTATTCGTAGTGTTACAGCCTGGAGCCATTTTGTCCTCTAGGGGAGTAAATTGGAAAAAGCCTTAGTAATTAGGAAATTATCAACACTTAAGCTACTGTTTGCTTCCCCTTCTGTGTTCCTGAACATATTACTTTGTCCTCTTCCTGGACAAACAATAGATTATTTAAACAGAAAATAATGAGTTATGGATTATTAAGATTATTATATGGATTATTGTTCTAAAATCTGTTAAGCCTGATCTGTTGGTGGGTATTTTTGTAAAAATGCAGTTTTCCCCCAGGTACCTGCAAGAATTACCAAATATAGTAACCTATGAAGATCCTGAAGTGTGGTTTAAGAATTGCCAATGTATCTGTAAACACTATTTTCATTCTAATTGTTCTCTTTATTCTAATCTGTGCTAATATTAGATAGCAACAACCTTCCTTTGCAGTTTGGTCTCCTCAGTAACCAAGAAGAGTTGGGACCCAGTCAGATCCTACCAGCACTTCTCTGCACACTTGCTCACTGGGCAGAATGGAGTGATTTATGCTATTTGAAAACAAAACATAGTGCTATTGTTTCTAGCCACAAGGAAATCTCCCAGCTGCAATCCCATGTGGTATTCTAAGGAAATAATGACATGAACAGCCCTATTCATTTTAGTTGCCAGGACTCCAAAAGACTGGTGATATTTGCAATGTCTTTATGGCTGACAGGCGTTCACTGCTGATCATAATGGTAGGATCGCAGAAGTTCTGGGATTTGTAGCTGAGCTTGCTTAAAATAGCACTAAGGGAGCATCTACACTGCAGTTGCTTCCCACTTTATGTACTTGGATCAAAACTGGTTTTATCTAGTTGGTGGGTAGGAATGCAGTGGTAGCAACCAGGAAGACGATCTATGGTGGCTACTGAACTATTAACTTCACAGAGGAAGCTCCTTGGGTGGGCTTCACTTGACCTAGTTTAAAGCAGACCCAGGCATGCTTAAGAAAGGAGTTTTGTCTGCAGTACAGATGTCTCCTGTCAATGGCAGTTGAACTTCCTTAGCTTTAGAGAGGAGAGATCGGTATTGATACCCCTTTTCCATGTCCACCTTGACGTGGTTTCTACTCCTGGCTCTGCAGGAAGCACAGCTCCATGCCCAGCCTCACCAGGCTATGCAGGGAAGTGGAAAAACTGGCTGAAATATAAGCGTAGTTCAAAAACAACATAGTTATTACAGTACGAGAAGAGGCATTTGAGCCCAAATAATCTTCCACCCTTTTTCTAGGAGACAATATATGGAAGGTGGACAAAAAAGCACATGTGGACGAGTTGCAAAACACAATTTGCCTGGTATATCTGTCTGTTGCAGGGCAAAAAATAACAGTGCAGTAACTGACCACTTCCTTCTGCTAATTTACTGTGATGCAGGCCTATTCAAAGAATATGGTTAAACTTGACTAATTAAAATGCAGCTGACTCTATAAAAAACTTAACCGGAGCACTCTTACTGCTGATCTTCATAACCATTTTTTATCTACTACTTTATTTGAAATTAATGCAAAGCTAATAAAAGCAGCTGTATTTTATGGTTTCCCCCAATAAATCTTAAAATGTGTAAGATGGTTAGATGTAATAACACCAGAAAAAATAAAAATAATGGAGTGCACACTTCGGTTCCAGTGTGGCTTCAGCAAGGTTTTGTTTGGAGTGCCCAGCTGCGTATACAGACGCAGTGGAATTCGGTTTGTGAGGAACCTACAAAAATTACACAAATAACTAGCATTTTTTTAATGAATAATACACAGACATGCACCTGCTTCAGAGACTCCATAGATTAGTCTTGCAGCCAATAGAAAAGCCCCTTGGAATTCAATTACATGCTGGAAAACAGAAAACAAAATCACGGCTATACTTTCAGAACTGATACCAGCGAAATGTTAACCAGTTCTTGGGCTGAGCTTTTCCTGAGGATTAGATTGTTTCAGTTTGTTTTACTTCCCTGTGGCTTATTGAAAATTTATATTATTCTATTCTATTCTTGCAGCTGGAGCCTCTCCCGGAAGATATTGTACACCAAATCCCCAATATGAATGCAATAGCTTCTTTAAAAAAGACCACTGAAATTCAAAGTATGTTTCCCAGTTTGGGTTGGTGAGTTGGTGGGTTTGGGGCATTTTTTTGTTGTTAATTAACATGATAGATATTAAACTATTGTTTTAGAGAAAAAAAGCAGGCAGATGTTACATGTATAAACTAACATGCTGTGTCATATATATATATTTGCTTTTAATTTTGTTTATTTGATATCACTTTATTTCTACTGTATTTAGCCCTGAAAAACCAAATTAACCCATTTAAATTATTTAGAGCTTTCTGATTCCTGCGTATTCTTAAATTTCTCCATTCCAGAGCAGCTTGGCTGAAATAGGTGTGTGTTAGTGAGGGACAGGATCAGACGGGTAAATTAGAGCTCTAACAAATAGTTTCTTCATGTTCTGTTTGTGCAGCTCTTTACCAGTTGCTCAGTTCAAGATGTATAGGAGCTTGAGATAAAGTTAAAAAGCTCAAAATGGGCACTCGTCCATGGAACCATGCTAGCCAACACATGATTTTATTCTGTTTCTGGTGAAGAGGGTACTTGATTACTTCACTTGTGTGGCCTGACCTCAACCCTTTACTATCCAGATGCTGTAGAGCATTTGCTGTGGTCTCACTGAGAAATTTTCTCTTTGACATCAGTTGCCTTAATCCAACTGAGCAGACTTCGCTTAAATTTTCTCATCTTCTCCTCTGCCATTTTACTGAGGCAGTGGGAGCTTCCTGACTTCTACTGTTTGCTGGCTCCTTAACAGTAACAAATGAATAACAAATGTTTTGCTTCATGTTAGATGGAGCAACTAATATATCATCACAAATAATATAAAATAAGTGCGATTTTTAAAAGGGACACCACGTATGATCCATTGATCATTATTTTAGTTGTAAAGTGACAATTAAAATTTGTTGTGGGTATATAATTCATTCTTCATACCCAGTAGTCACCCAGATAATGCAAATACTCTAAGTAAATCGTCTGTATAAGATAAATTCAGTAAGTAATTTCTGCTCGGTGGTATGTCCTAGAGTAGATCATGAGTAAGTATTCCTTAAGATTCCTTGTTAATGATCTGGAAGAAACCAACAAGTTAGAGCAGAATTGCACGTATATTAAGTCTGCACTTCTGTGATTCAACTTTGATAATGAATATTAGCAATATTTTAGGGAGAAAAAGGTCCCTCTTCTATGTCTGCTGAAAAAAAAGAAAAGAAGATACAATACTTACTTAGACAACGAAAGGAACCAACTTTTTTCTAACTAGAATGGAATTTGTATAAATGTTTTGTTTGTGACAGTGATCCAAAGCTCCTTTGGAAATGTAATACATTTGGAAGTAGCAGTTCCCACACCCATGTAATATGCTATTTCTAAACAATCCTGTTCACTAGCTTGAATACCACCCCCAAATTATTTTTTTTTTCAAGCATGCTATAGTACAGCATGTCCAAATCTATTTGTGAAAGGCAATTGCAAATGCCTGTAACAGTGACAGAAACATTCACTTTTAGTATTTCCTGGTAATAACCAGTGCTCCCACAAATCTTTGAGGGAGACTTAAGCATATTTTCATGCTGAAAGCCAAAGCATACCTAGAAGACTGATTTGGTTTCATTGTTTGTTCTTGCAAGCCGTGATTGCTCTTCAAGTTTTGTATGAATGAAACCAGCAGTATGCTTCATTCTTTCCCCTGAGCTTCACCAAGTTCTTCTCAATGAATGTAACAGGGCCGGTAGAATTTCACATTCCGATATAGCACAGTAGAAATGGCATTTTCAGAGATGTGAGCAGTTTGAGGCAGATGCTTTTTTGAGCTCATTTAATTGTCAATCCTCAGCATACCTAGGGTTTCTAACAAAGCTCCTTCGCAGCTGCGTGCTGTGATTGCCTCTCTGTTCCGCAAGACTTTACCTGCAAATCTTTTGGTTCAGCACACACATGCAAGCCCCGTGTGTTTTGTGCATGACGTATAAACGTTATTCTTTTTGTAAAGAATCTTGCAAAGCTGTTCTGCTTACCACCTGTGTCTGTAAGGTACAGCTTTTTGATTTGAAAGAAAAAACTACCACTGCTTTTCCACAAGCAACAGAAAGCCCTTTTTGCATGAAGTGCCTGCTGCTACCTAGATGCTATTCCTAACTGGGACTGCTTTAAAATTTCCTCCCACAAACACCCTGCCATGCACTCCCCTTCCCCAAAACCCTCCCGTAGGTGCTGCCACCTGCTTCCTCGCCTGACTCTGCTCTCCCTCCTTCTCACTGAAGCCCCTCTCATAAAGCAGTCCTCAGTTCAGGGAAACAAGGAAAATCGGGGATCGCTTGGGAGTGAGGGGCAGTTGAATGGGCACAGAGAGCCCACTACTATGCTTGGGTTGGCCCTGAGTTTTAGTGTTACAAGAAAGTCGCATTCAGGGGGCAGCCTGTGTGTGAATGAACAAACGCGATGCAGTAACCCTCACTGATGCTGTTTTATTGTTGCTGCAGGAGAGCAACACAGTGGTAGCTGGGTACTAATATTTTATTTTATGAATAAGAGCCCTTGAAAACTCCAGCAGTGAACATGGGTTCATTTCTTTTATAGGCAAGAGGGGGTATTATTCCCATGCCAACAGATTTGATTTTCTTGCACATCTGTTTCTGCAACAAAAACCCCACCTACTCTGCAAACATTTAGCTCATAAATTATAAGGGTTTGAATTGGGTGTATATTGCAAAGACTGACTTTTGCACATATGATCTGTGAGAACATTGTGGAATGCTCATATAACTTTTTTTTTAGTTTGTTTTTAGTGTATTTTTTAATGAATAGAGAATATGGTCTCTGAGCACAATAATAATATTTTTGTCTTGTTTTTATAAAATTCGCCAGGCTCCAATCATTGAGCCTACTGTTATGTACATAGCTTTTTAGCTGTGTCTTTCATGCTTTTGGAGCAAAGCCAGCCTCCTAACACTTAATCTCAACTTTGTAGGATACTTAATACACTTTACGTTTTATCCCCAGAAGGTCCCCGTTATGTAGAGATTCTGCTAACTACTCAAACGTGCACACCATTAGACTTCAAAGAAACACGCTGGCCATGCTCACTGCTTGTTCTCGCAGATTGACTTGGGCTTTTATCTTGCAGTGATGTTTTTGAATAAAGACATTTTCAGGCTTTATTGACAGCTGCTTTCTCACTGGAGGGAAAAGTTCATCTCTCGAAAAGCCTGAAACTGTGTTGAGAGCTGTGTTACCAGAGAGGGAGTTTCCAGCCGCCTTTGTGCAGCGCAGGCAGCAGTGCCACTGGCCTGGCCTCCCAGCTGTCAAAGCCTCCAGCTACCCTCCGGATAAGCACCTCGACTCAGCCCGCTGCCCAGCTGCCAAAACCCTCCTTTTAGCCCTTGGAAAAGTCCCCTACTTGATCCCCTCTCGTTCACAGCTGTTGAAACCCTCTGCCTAATTCCCAGATAAGTACCCTGACCCAACCTCTGCAGCAGCTGCTGGAAGCTTTCTAAACAGTGAGTAAGCTCCCCTCCAGAGCCCTCAGCCTTCCCAAAGCTCCTAATTTCCAGGTGTCATCCACCTGGCAATTAGTGAGTGCTTGATGGATTACTGGACTGTAAGAAATACATATGTAAATTCTTACTTGTTCACCTGGTTACCACTGACTAACCATTTCCTATGTTGTCAGTGAGTCACCTGTCATTGTCCCCTGTGTTGTCTGAGAAGCCTCTTACCATCTCTTCTGCTGCAGGCAGAAAACTGAGAATACTCACGCTTTTAATCCACTGCTGTTTTCTTACACAGCAAAGCAGAAAGCTCTATTCCTTATGATACCTGGCGTCTTTCCAGCAACAGCCAGTTCATATATGAAAGTTTTAAATAAATCATTGTTCTAGTATACGCCCTGAGGTTGGAGGAGAAAGAACATCCAGGACTAACAAACCTGATTGTTCTGGCAACATCGCTTCAGTCCGAGCTGGCATTTCTGACTTTTTTCCTTTTCAAGACAGTGCTGTGTGAGCACTTTGTGCAACAATGTTCATTTTTCCAGTCCTGTTTGCTTTATATGCATCAACTGCCTGCCATATCAGAGCTTCTAGGTATTAACCCTGCCCTGAACTCCCTTCACCTTGCGCAGATAAAGCCAATAGCCTGTCCGACAGTATGTGTTCATTAGTCTGCGTGTTACTACTCCTCCAGTTTATTCCCTTCTGGGGAAGGGTGTGACGCAGCCCTTGGAATGAAAGCACTTTCCAACTTGGCACTCTTAGGTTCAGAAATGTACCTCTTCACTGCAGTCTGAAATTTCAGCTGTACTGCTTACACCGCAGTGATTTTAGATTATAATCACTCGGTATTGAACTAAGCGATTACTATGCTTGTACCACCATGCTAGCTAAAATTCCCATAAATTATTATGTGTGTTTTCCTTAGGCAAGTACTGGAAGTCAGTGGAGCCATACTCCGTGCCAGTGGATTGTGCTCTGGCTGAGTCTCAGAAACGAGAGAGGGAGGAGACAGAAACAGTATCTGCTATGGCCTCTCTTTCGGTGGATGTTGAGCAGTGCATCCCTCAGGAAGGCAGCAGGTAAGTGTATGCAGTTAATGTGTAGAACAAGGCTTTCTCTCCAGTCAAGTAAAGTGAAGGCAGCTAGACTAAGGTTTGTTTCTAAATTATCTGCTAATTGAGATACCTGGAATTTTTCATCCCTGCAGCTGAGTTCTCCCACTTGGCCCCTGGAAGCAGAGGTATTCTATGCTAGCAGGTATTTTTTTGGTGTGTGGAATTCTTTGCTAAGGTTCACGATTAGTACAAGAACCCTGTTTTCTTTCCATGTCTAATGTCCATAAATAATACATAAATACTACATAAAAAATGCCATATCCATATGAGGAAAATAGGAATGATCAAATATAATCAACCATACTCTTCTCACTGGAAGCTATTCAAATCTGATCTAGTTTTAATTTTCTAGGAAGGCATTTAATACAAGGTCAGATAAATTTAATAAGGATGGACTTAAATAATTATTAAATGCTATTAGACAGGCATTAAAAGTTACTTCCCTGGAAGCAATGGAACAGTGTCAGTATAAAACTTAAAGCAATCTTGACCGGGATTATGGGCCAGCATTTTGTACCGAGATCAAGGTACACCAGCAAAAAATGAGAACATTTTTTTTCCAGCTTGTCAGCCTCTTTTCACACTAATGAAAATTGTTTTCAATGTCACAAACTGAGAAAATAATAGAATAACTGCTGTTGTGGTTTTTGCCAACTAGAGAAGAAAAAGTTGATAGCCACTGAAATACCATGTTGTCTACAAAACAGTCTTTCTTCAAAGAGTTGTTAGCAATCAGAAAAGCCACTGCAGAAGTTCTTAGAGTTTTAAGGACAAACTTTCCTGGCCTTCACCAGTAGAGAAAGACCCAAAATGCAGTGGAACCACTCAGTTTCCATCACACAAAGAAAAGAGGGAAGGGAGGAGGAAAGGAGAAAAAAGCCTTATAAGGAGACTCCTCGGTTCCCTGCAGGCTGCGGAGCAGAACTGGGTAACAACAGGAGAGAAAGGAGGGAGCTGTGGGCAGGCAAAGCGGTGGTGGGAGGGGAGCCAGAAGGATACACGGCTCCTACGTCGTGACAGCTACTCGTGTGATTCTGGTCTTGCCTCCCGCATTGGCTCTTCAGTCAGAACTGAACTGATGGGCACCCAGAGGGACAGAGCAGCGCTAAAAGCTATGGGTGCATTTGGGAGTGAAGGTCTCTAACAACAGTGGGAGCGTTCGTCTGTCGCTGAGTTAACAGATGTGGCTCAGAGGGACACACAGGGAGCAGAGCTAGCTAGTGTTCACGGCATTTACATAATTACCTTCTTGACTGCAATTACATTTTAAGATGTTGCAGATATTGTTGTGCTAGTATTATTGCAAACAAACCCGCAAAAGCTTGGGGAAGAATCTCTGACAAGCGAGAGACATATTTTAGATTTGTGAGAGTGCTAATCAGTGCTCAGCTAAGAAATAATGTAAGGTTTGCTGCATAAATTTGTGGCAGTTACGAGACCCTTCTGCTAGCCGGGTTCAGAAAGGTGTCTGCTTGTGTGTGCATAGTTCTGAAATATGAAGAATTTTAGTTAAAGTGTTGGAACAAATGCAGTCAAACAAAGCAAAGCTTTAAATTGTCTGAAAAAGGTTGTAGTTAATTTTATGTGTTTTTACATTGCTTAGAATAACCAAGAATTGTATTTTTTATGTGCCTCCACTTACTTAAAACTACCACCATTGAGAGCAACTGCTGACCCTACATGATTTGAACAAAATAACCCTTTGACTAACACTGCACCTAATTATTGTATTTATTACCTACTCAATGATAACCTGTGACAGTTTCCACCCATTCTGAAAACAGAACTTCAGGGCAAAGCTGAGAGAAATGGAAAAAAAAAAAAAAAGGATGTGCTGAAATGTACACAAGTGGAAGTCATATGGCTGCCAGATTCATTGCACTTCATCAGTTCTGGACTCTTATAAGGATGAATCCGTCGTGATAAATTGTTCTATGGAAAAATGGCTTCATTTGAAATATCTTCTGTGGTGCTGCAGAGATTTTTCAGCAGAAAAAAAAACACAAAACAAACAAAAACCCTATGCACATATGTGTTCCTAAGCCTCTTTCCACATTCGTAACCCACAAAGAAGTCACAGGATGCCAGATGGCCATCAGAGAGTGGCAGGACAACACAAGTGCTGTCCCACTAGGACAAAATTGATAGTTAGGTTTTCTGAGTCTTAAGGACATCCTTCTCTTTGATTTCTTCCTACTGAGTGTAAAGAGGAACATGGAATCCGAAATGGTCACCCCACAGGTCTGATTTTAAGGGTTCTCTGAGCTGCAGAGAGACCTGAGAGGACCTGGCTGTATTTTGAGCATGAGTGGAAGTCCAGCGCAGGATCATAAATCCAGGGACTGGTCTGGCATTGCACCCTCTGGTTTCACGCTGGTATAATTTCACCGAAACATGCCGTTCATTTCACAGGCACATGCCAACACCAACTGCAGTAATTTAGTTATGAGTCCAACTTTGCTTTTTCTTATTTATCTTTGTTGTAACTGAGAAGCGAGTATGCAACGCTCCTTCTCCATCCCCCTTCCTATGACTAACAACAGGGCTGCAGGGACGTGAGGACTCATCTGGGCTCCCAAGTCTTCTTGAAAAGGCCAATGCAGATGGGCCACTCCTCTTACTGTAGATGGGGAACACCTTCTCAAGACCTGTTGCAAGCCTTTGCATTGAGCATTTGTTTGGAAAAGTTGGTGGTGACAGGTAGGGCGGGATCAGAACAAAAAGCGTCGTGGCTGACAGGGCCAGGAGCCAATTCAGTTTCTCTTAATTCCTGCCATGGTCAGCCAGGATGATAATTCTAGCCTGCATCTCTAACAGTGTTTCACTGAACTGAGGGTAGAGATCCTGTTGACTTCAGCTTTAGGTGGCCAGGCCTCCAGATGAAGAGAGCGACAGCAAGAGTCTCCTTGCGGGAAACATTTGCCAGTTATGTTGGAGGATATATTGGTGTTTGGAGTGAGATGACTCACTTTAAACACAGATTTTGGGTAAAGCAGCTCTTTTCCTGGCCAACTCATATCTGACTCATTTACCACTGATGAAGAAAGGATAAAATGCTCCTGGCTAAGGCCCATCTCAAGTATTTCTCTTTATTTTTTCTCTTTTTCTTTCTTTTCTTCAAGTGACAGTGCCGATTATCTTTTTATTTGATTTTCCCTGGCAGCCTAAATTAAGAAAACCGTGAAAAGCTGCTACGCTTTTGGTGTTTTATTTTACCAAAGCACAACTCTGCATTTTAAAATCCGATTGAAACTTGATTATAGACTTCAGAAGAGAACAGATATAGAAAAAAAGAGTTTGTGGATAGGAAAGAAAACATGCATGATGCTAACACAGATTTAAATACAGATGCAATTAAAGGAACAGTCATGCCTTATAAGACATTTCTAACTAGCACAGCTTTTGTGTGTTGTTAACTGTTTATTCCCTATGTGAGATACAGATCTAGCTGATTAGACTTTTACTTTGCCCAGACGTCCATTTCAGAAACTGTGCTATGAAAATATTCAGTACAGTGCTGTCTCTGATACTTTGGAGCTTCTGTATATTTCTTCTTAAAATGGAAAAAATAAAATAGTATGGAGGGAGATCTCTTGCATTTACAGTAAATCATGAGAATGGCAGTTATCAGAAATTGATTTTATGGCCCTCACTCATCTGAGTGTAGTTTTTAATCAATGGAAATGAAAACAAAATGTAATTTTTAAATTACTCTTAGTAATTTAAATTAACTTTTAAAAAGAAAAAAAATTCTCTTGTTACTCTTAGTGTTACAAAGCTACCAGTTGCTGTTCTAGTCACATTTCATTGTATTGAATACACTATATTATATCCTAAATCAACTGGTTGGATCATGGGGTACAGCTAGCCACTACCTAGGGTCACTTGCTGTGTTTATGCATCAACTTACAAAGCTTCACTTAGCATTTCACTATTTGGGTATCCACCTCAGCTGTGCTGAGAAACCTGTGCCTACCTGGCCATATGCCCCAGGATCTGCAGTCACAGCCAGGCTCAGGAGCTGAAGATCAGCTTCCCCAGGTCAGGCAGCAGCCTTATCTTTCCCTCCTTCCTCTCATCCCCTCAGCGGTGGGTGTGTATGGAAGAAAACCAGGAGCAGAGGAATTTGAGAGCCAGCCTTGCCCTGGTGTGTTGGTAGATCTCAACAGCTGTATCTGACCCATCCAGGATACCTATCCAGGTGTAAACTTTTCAAAGCTTTTTTGGAACCAGCTTACACCTTTGACATACAGGTAGTGAATCCCACAGCCTCATCAGCCATTGCACTTCTTTTTCTTTGCTCTAAACTTATTAGTCAATGAATTCTAGAGGTTCATTCCAACCCCTAACATTGTATGATTCTATGATTCTAATTAAAAAAAATAAATTGAGTGGGGAACCCCTAATTCTTGCATTGTGAGAAATTAAAGCAGTTCTTTTCTTACTAATAGTCTCTGTCCCATTTCTGGTTTTAATAGCTTCAACTGTCTCAAAATTCTGCATTCCTCCCAGTATTAAAATAATTTCTTACCTCTGATGATTCTTGCCCCTCTCTGTGCCTTTTGTAGTTGGAATAAGAACTGCATGCAGGACTCCAGGTGTTGGGCACATTGGATTTACAGAGTAGGTTCATGATGTGGATTTTTTTCTTGTTTCTGTTGCACTCTTCTTGTCTACCATTAACTCCAAGCTCTGAGTTGTAGCCATCACTGTGTATGAAAAGTTAAAGCTGTCGTCCCTCTGTTTTTTGTATTGTGTGTTTGTTTTTATAGACCTTTTCCACTCACAAATGGTGCTATGGGCTTTAGAACTGACTAGTTTGAGTAATTTGGCATCATCAACAAATATTATCACCTAGATCAACTAGTAGTCCACCATGTCTTTTTGAGATGCTCTGGAGAATCTCTCCACAGTGAAAATTCACCAATATTGTTATTGTTTCCTAATTTTGATGGATTATTAATCTCTGAGAGGACCTTCTCTCATAACCTATGTTCCTCAAAACATTTGGATAAAATTGTTGGAAGACTTTCTTTGCGCAGGGATAACACTTGATCCCTCTTCCTTCATTTCCTTCAGAAACTTCTAATAAATTTGTAATGCTTCCTTTCTCTGTAAGTGTTAAGACATAACTCTTCCTCAAGTTACTATTACCTAAGTGCCTAATAATTCTCTCACTGATTGTAGCTGCTTTCAGTTTCCCCATACAGGCTTGTTGTATCTCCTTCAGTTTCTAAAGGGGGAACTGCATTTCTTACCTTCTCTACCTCTTTGCGTGCATGCTGAGTTAAGCCGTAGAATATGCTCAACAATTATTTCTTTAGCAACACCATAATTGCCTTCCCCTAGAACTCAGTGGACAAATATCATCCGCTCTTAGCGGTTTGGCAAGGTTTGATGTACCAGTGTGTTCTAGTGCCGATTCAGTTTAAGATAGTTCATCTGCAAATAATAAAATCTCCCTGACACTTCTCTAGTGAATGCAGATATAAATAGTTCATTTGGCTTTTGCGGTCTACCTTCCTTGATGCTCTTTTTGTGCTTTGATCATTTCTTCTGATGTACTTTGAAAGACTTTCCGTTATTAGTTTTCATGTCCTTAACATGTTGCTCTTCAGACTCTCCTTTGGCCTGCCTCATTCAGGGTTTACATTTAACTTACCAAACCTTATAGTTTATTTAATTTGCCTTATTTGGACTTTGCTTCCTCTTTAGAGAGTATGTGTGTAGTTACCTCGCTCTGCTCTTGAACTCTGATGGTTGTTACTTCTAGTTCCTTTTTCTTTGATCCATACAAAGCCCATTTTTACTGGGATATACACTTACTCAGGATCTCTTACATGGTTTCTTTAGATACTTTCTGAATCATCTCCATGTTATAGAAATGTACCTCTTTTTCCCCAGCTCTCTGCTACCAGAGGATCACTTTTCAATTACAATGATCTTCCCTGAGACAGCTGAGTTAAATTAAGAACAGATTATGGCATAAAACAGCCATACCATGCCAGAAAATCTATCTTTTGTTCAGCAGTTTCTGTGACTTGGAAACATACCTTGAATTTTTATTTTTATGTATGTGATGATGTAACTGTGAGGAATCTCTGTAATTCTTAATTTAAAAAATACGGTAAGAGAAACATTTACTTTTTTGGATGATGTACAGGATTTATCTATATTTTAAAATATTAACTTATTTTTAAAGTGTAGATACGGACTATTTGAAACAATATTCTCATAAATAATATGGTTGCCATTTACTCTCAACTGCCACAGAACGATACTTAAGACGTCACACGTTTTGCCAGATTTTATCCATATGGTAGGATTTTTGCCCCATCTATTTCTTTTGTTTCAAGGTTTAAACAGAATCATTTTGTTCAGCGTTAACTGCAAAGAGGCTGCTTCATTCTGCCATAGCGTGAATTGCACTTACGGAGAGCTGTAGGTGAGCCCTCTTTTCTGCACACCAACACAAAGTGAGAGAATGAAAGAGGGCTCTGCTCCTAGGAACTTGCAGTTTAAATGAGCCACAGTGAAGCCTTAATGAAAAAAATCACAGTTGTGTTTCTACAGTCATTACAGTCCCAATCAGTGTCTTTCTGGCCGAGTGGTATCTGTCCAAGCTCACAGCTGCCCCTCCAAGGAACCAGTCCGAGCACACAGTAAGAGATGGGGTTTTTTTCTTTTGCCTGTTTTATGTTTTTACGCCAACTTCTTGTCAGCTACAGGAAGACTGAACTGAACTGATCTAACTAACAGTGACATAACTGAGGTAACATAAATTTGCCCTGTCAGATTCTGCCCCCCCCGTCAATATAAGAACTTTTGATTCTGGCAGAACAGGTATACTTTGGTTCACCACTCAGTGTTATGGGACTACAGTGTTTTTCTCTGTGTACTAAGGGCCCTAAAACTTTACTGGCTCTCACACAAAACTCTAGCCTAAGCTGTTATCCCATGAAAATGTATGTTTTTAATGATAAGCCATTGGGTAGATCCGGTGACTTCTCTGACACTAACAAAATGAAGTTAAAGCTTATGCATAAGTCCTCCAAAGGTGGCTGGAGAAGGCTGTGAGAGTACCCACACTGAGATTCCCCAGGGCACCCTAACCTCCTATGCTTTTCCAGGACCTTGCATCTGACATTTGCATATAAAAATTTCTATTGGCACCTAGGCTCTGGCTGATACAAAATATTGGCATACTGTTAGAATATATCATAATATAACAGAATATAGCACTCAAGGTCAGTTCTGGCTCTCAGATGCATCCTCATCAGCAGAAAAAGCTCAGGACTAAAAGCCTGAAAAAGATCCTCTCTCACTTGTGTATGGTCATGAGAATGTCAGTCGTAGAAGCCAAATGCATGTGAACAGACTGTTGCATGTACTGCTTCCCTAGATCTTTATAAATAACCCAAACCCTCCACTTTCATTCCCAGAGGTTTTCCAGAGCTCCGCTCCTTCCTGCTCTGCCAATTTCCAATTGAAATCCATTGACAGCATTTTCTTCTCATTCACTTGCTCACAGCAGAACCTAAAATCTGAATTGGCATCAGCTTCCAGATCACCTTCTTTCCAGATAGACCTATAAAGGTCCTGGATATTCAACAAGGGTTTATTCCACTTTTGCATTATGCGAGAGGACATGGCAGGTCTTCCAAAAGCGTCTGGAGAAAGTGGAAGCGTGTGGTCAGTACAACAGACACCGGTAGTAGGAATTCTCCACATGGTATGTGGTCCCTTCTCACACCTGAGGACTTCAGCAGCAGGCTGGGCTCCATCCCACCTGGGCTGCCACTGTGGGGTCTCTGCCACAAGGCAGAACAGTGCAAGAAAGGGGGAAAATAAAGGAATGCAAGAGGGCTTCATCTTACCTCTTAGGAACAAGGGAGCTGCAGTGGTTATTGTACTAAAGGAACATTCTCCACCATGTGGTGAGGAACAAAAGATTCAAGGTTTGCATATTAATAATCTTTTAGGGTCAATATAACCCCTTGCAAAGTGATTGGTCTGCAAAACATCTTCTTTTTCATCTGTCCTTCATGTGACATATTTTTCAACATACTAGTTGTGATCATTCCAAATCATAAAGGAATAACCTGTATAAAACCATTTAAAGAGACACTGCTGAATTTTTCATTGGGAAAGAATTTAATAAGCTCCAGATTCATTTAAAATTCTCTGGCTTTCTTGCTGAATAAACTACAAAAGCCCATGCAAGCCTCCATTAATTACTTTTTCTTTTCCATGGGATTTCATGAGTTTGTAATTTCTGAGGGATGTTTTACTGAAGCCAGTTATTATACTGGCTTACAAGGTTTAACGGGTAAATGTCTCTCTTATTTATTAATTTGAATTAACTTTTTACTTTTCCTTCATTTCAAAATTACTTGGAGCGACTATTTTTAAGGAAGTCTTAAGCCCATTTTTCATACGGTGTTCTGTCAGACTGACGTGAAAAATGCTTTGTGTCCAAATTCTTATGCCCCTCAATAATGAGGTCTCACTGCGACCTCAGAAACTTGCCATTTTATAATCATCGGCAAAATCCTCAGGTGCAGTACCTTGTCAGATACAAGGAATTATCACACTTTACACCAGCTCAGCACATGTTCCCGTTGCTTTCTTATGGATTGTTTTAAAGAGCTCATCTTGCCTAGGCTGAATATTTCCCAGAGGCTTTCAAATAAAAGCCAGGTAATGCATTTATGAAAGCACAGAGTCAAAAATCAGAGGACTGAAGAAGAACCTCAGACAAAACACTGAAAAATACTTGGTTACTAGTGAGGTATTTTACTTTAACAGTATGGACCTACTTGAAGGGAAGAGAAAAAGCAAAAAAAAAGCGCATTTTATTTTAGTTGCAAAAGCCTGTAAAATAAAAGTATCACAGCTATTTTTTTCACAAAATTATTTGACTCTGTTGACACAAAGCATGTACGTTTCTGGACAAAAAGTTATAAAATATTCTGACATATTTTAATATAAACAGGAACATTTTCAGTGATTGCTTGGATCTAAAATGTTTTTCCACTTGACATTTGTTTATACTTCCTAGGAAAGAAACTCTATTTATGGATAACTGAATAACACAAATAAACATCAGAGAGAGCTGAAAAATCAGCTTTGATTATGCATGAAAATCTACAATGTCATTGTGTACTCTTGCGCCGTATTCTGATTGCCTGTTTATTTTTACAGAGCTGCTGGCGAGCCCATGGAAGAAGAGCCAGCCTTGTGAAGTGCCAAGTCCTCCCTGATATTTCCTGTGGGTGACATCATTGTGTATCCCCCCAAAGCACCCTCAGACATGTCTTGTCTGCTGCTTGGGTGGCACGGATCAGATGGAGCATAAACACTGGGCACAAAACTCTGAATAGCAGCTTCACTTGTTCTTTGGATGGACTTGAAAGGGCCCTACAGATTCCTTAAATGTAACCGCTACAATTCTAGAGTTACAGTAAAACGGGCTTGGGAGAAAGAGCCTAAAGCATGCTTTTTATATGCTGTTAGACCCACTCACCAACGTAAATTGTGAAATCGAGTATTGCAAAATTCTACGTGATAGATTTTAGATATGAGAATTGCGACAGCCAGTAAAATACTCGGTAAACTCCATGAATCACTTTCTGACACTTTTTACTGGGTAATTTTTTTTCTTACCGTGTTAAATTGTTAATAGAATTTGTTTTCTTTGCTCTGTGTAATGAAAAAAAACCCCTATCTTTGTTTTATGTGCCATTTTTTAACCCCCTGTAATGAGTTCTTAGCTGAATAGGTGAAAGGTGTGTACATTATGATGAGGGATTTTAGCTAAAGGGAAAGTACTTCTATTGTACTATAAGTCCCCTGAAGTACTGTGCTTGGTGGTGTTTTATTTTCTTTTCCCTTTTCCTGGCCATCCCTTCCCATTTCATGTAATCTTTTCTATCATAAAAACACATTCATGGTTCTCTAAAATGAGCGATCTGCCTTTAAAAAAAAAAAGTGCTTTACCCTCCGTAGTTGACAGTAGCTCTCTCGCCACATGTGCAGCAGAGATCAAGTAGTCTCCGACAAAAAATGGATGGTTTTTCAAATGTGTTTTTAGTTTGTTCTGAAACGTTTCTGCGTCCTGACTCTAAGAGCAGCGATCTTCAGCAACTGCGTGCAGCTCATTTGAAGCTCAGGTGTTTCTGTGGAGGTTTGTGTTAGGGGTGTTTTTTACAGGTCGTCATGTAAATACGAACTGATTCTTTTATGTAGTCCTGCACCAAGAGAACTGATGTTGCTTAAGAGGCTTCAAAGGGTTTAGGCTTTATTTTAGATCCCCAAAGTGCAGCAAGATCTCCCTGCAATGTGACTTTAGCTGTTTAATTCCATGTTTGAGAACGTAACATAGAGTTGTGCCTTTAGCTGATAATGAACGCTTAAACTGTTACACGTGTTGCCTTACCGTCAGAGAAAGAGATAGGGCATGTATGTAAGACTACTTCAAATGAACAAAACTCTGCTACAGCAACTTTTATTTTGTTTACAACTTTCTCACCTAATGAACCCTGGGAGATACCTTGAAGTACTCAACTTGCAGTATTTGATAGCTCGCTCGGCTTTTAAAAGCAAGTGATGTTCATTTTTATATATTTTCCAAACTCGAAAGATATATTAAAGCCATAAGTGAAGACTGTCATGCTTTTTATTCTGAAATCTGAAAGGAACCTTAATTAAAACAAGATTCGGGGGAAGGCCATGATATGAAAGATATGGAGCAATATGGTTTCAGTTATAGGCAGACTCAAACCTGTAAATCAAAGATGAAAGATTTCACTCAAATAGAATTATATAATTCTCTTTTGTTATGCAGTCAAACTATATCTTTCATGCATTTGGGTTTGTTTATGATTAGCATTTTAATTTTAAAGACTTTTATTACTTAGACAAAAGCTCTGCTACAAGTTAGAAATCTGAGGCATGCTTTGAAATGAGAAATCTAAAAAAAAAGCAATGTCGTTTCCTATAACGTGAAGCGAACTTTTATTCTGAAAGGCTTACTCTAAAATAGATGCGTGGCCCTCAGAAAGTGAAATAAAATTCTACCCCCCATTTACAAGCCCAAATCACGCTCATTTTAGTAACACAAGGAGTCTCAGCAGCCTAAATTAACTCCTGGTGTAAGCCACCTTGCCTGACTTCGGGCTGTTCTGAAGGGGTTGTTCACATGACTAAAGCAATCAGGAGTTCATCCTGCCTGTTCGGCAGGCTTGTGATGGCAATCTTGCTTGCCGTTCACTGCAATTTTCTTGTGGTCATCAAAGAAATTTCCCTTCAAGTAAACCAAAGACCACAGCTGATGAGTTGGGGTAATTTGTAGGGCTTTTCGCGTTTCGAAATAACGGCTGCAAATTTTTAATTGAGTGCATGGCAAGATCACTTTAAAATTAACTCCACAAATGCAAAATCTGCATGAAATTGATTGTGAATTGCGGCCTGAAATGTGAGTTACAAACTTACCAATTAAAGTCTATATTCTGGGGTGGAAATCAGCTAAAGCTGTCCTTTGTAGCTAGAAATGCTTTTGAAATGCCAGAATAATTGGAATTAAACCACATTATAAACTCACACTTAGGCATTGGTACAGACGTACTCCCAGACAGACATCTAGACATGTTATTGGTTAAAGTCAGGATCATTTGGATAAGCAAATGTGTGAATAAAATGCACACAGATTGTGTCCAGAACTCTGTTCTCACTGAAGTAGATAGCAAAATCCTCTTTGATTTCAATGGGAGATGGATCAGGCCCTCCACATTATAAACTCACACTTAGGCATTGGTACAGACGTACTCCCAGACAGACATCTAGACATGTTATTGGTTAAAGTCAGGATCATTTGGATAAGCAAATGTGTGAATAAAATGCACACAGATTGTGTCCAGAACTCTGTTCTCACTGAAGTAGATAGCAAAATCCTCTTTGATTTCAATGGGAGATGGATCAGGCCCTCCTTTTTTTTTTTTTTTTCCCCCCCCTTTAGGTCCAGAACACCATTACTTTTTGATTATGTCATTACAAGGCACCGTACAGCCCTCTGGGAAATGATGGAGGCTTATGGTGAATATCAACACTTCCTTCAAAGCAGACCTGGCCTTTCTGAGAGGGCAGTTTCACTTGCTGCTGTTTTCTTCTCACAGTATTTTTTATTACCATCAATAGCTCCCCATGGATTACAGTTAAAATATCTCCCAACAATTTTTAGACATGCTTCCAGGGAAATTTTCACATAGAAGCTCCTAGAAATGCCCAGTTTTAGCTGGATTCGACAACAAATTCCAGGAATTTCAGGGAGATGCACCAATTGCATGTTTCTCTGAATATAATGTTCAAATTCAGAAGCTTAGGGGCTGTTTTCTTTGAAGAGATGTCACAGCCTCGTGTCTCCCATGGACCCCAGCTTATGCTAGGGAGAAGGACACCTCTGAAAATTAAATTCTAGACATTTCAAGCTGGCTGCCAAAATATCTACATTTGAGCTTAGATTCATTCTAAAAAATGACCCAAAATACATAAATGAGATGATGTAAATGGTGTCTTCTGTGTGTGATTCCCTGGAGAAGGTGAGGGTGAGGAGGTGGCAGGGTGACCCTCTGCCTGGTGCTGGTGGAACGGGTGCTGCAGGCAGGCAGGGGGACATCCCACGGCACCTCTGCCCTGGGCTGCCATTGCCCTTGGTGGCAAATCTTTGCCTCGAAGGGGAAGCATACAGGAATTCACAGTCAGCCTCCGGATCAAGGTGTCCTAAGCCACCAAATTCCAGAATGAGAGACACCTCAGCAGCAAGTACCACTAGCATTTTTGCTCTGGTTCATATTCTTCCCTTGTGTTAGGGACTAAATATTAAGCTCAGTGGGGCTTCTCCTGTATTCTTAGGTTATTACATATTTTTCTTGCTATTTTTAGGTCCTTAAATTCATAGTAGAAACTGAAAACTAAAAAGAGATACAGCTCAGGATATCAAGAAAAGAATAACTTTTATTCAGCCCAATATTTTCACCTGGACTGGAGTGGGAGCAATGATGAACATTAAATCTCAGAAGTGTTAAAACCTTAGAGTGTCTTGCACTTCATTTTTGGACTCTGTGTGCAGGAGTTCTGTACGTGTTCGTTTGGCCTTAATATAATCTGCAGCAATGTAGTTCTTGATTATACGATCCTTTTTCAGGCAAAATTCCTAGCAAGTAATCAAAGTCCATGGGAATTTTGCCAGGGTAAAGATGACAGAATTAGTCCCTTTTTTAATTATGTACCTTCCTAATCTTACTTTCAATGGAAATGAAGTAACTAATTCCAGGCAAGTGTATCTGAGGAAAATAAAACCATTAAGCTATCTTAAATAAACATCATAAAGGAAAAAGAAAATATAAACAGCTATTATGCAAACAAAGATGGCTATTCCTTTACTCTGAAAAAAAAGTCAGCAGCATGGTGCCAGCTGAATGTAAGTGGTAAAATGAATCCTTCTCTCAGAGTATGTGGTTTTGAGTTGGTGTCTTATCTAAGTGCAGCCTCCCTAAAAAGCTGAAAGCCATAACCAGGGATGAAATATTAGAAAGGTTTTGCTGCAGCCAACACCAGAGGTCCTGTAGAGAACAAGAATGTAGAGACTGACTAATTTGTGTAGACAGAGCGCAGGACACTTTCAGGGCAATGTGTCTGGGACGAAGAATTAGAGGGAACTTTTCCAAAGGCACTGATGGCTGTGAGACAACTAACTTCTATTAGCTTATAGGGGCAAGGGGCAGTGAGCACTTATTCTTTGGGAAATGCTTCCTCTGTCCCACAAGCATGCCCACACCCATGCGGACATGAACCTCGCTGTACGATTCTTTTTGTCCTAACCAGCAGGAGCAGCCAGGTGTGCTGCCCTGATGTGTCTGCTCTGTGTTTGCCCAAGAAGATGTCAGCCCCCAGCAGACACTTCATAACATGACTGATAGGGGAGAGTTTCGTAATTCTATTTTTTTCCCAATAGTGGCCTTTCCAGAAGTGTAGCAGTGCATGGTTGTTTTATTTTAAAAGGTCACAATAGAGCTTTGTGAACCATTATACTTTTTTTTTTCTTTTTTACAGACTCCATATGGAAGTAAAACTGAATATGTACATGGGAGGGAACCTGGTGGGAAATAATTTCTCTTAAATCAAGTTTCTACTACCTGCTTTTCATCCTGGATTTGGAGGAGTTTGGGTTCTTAATTATAATTTACACTTTTACTTTGTCATGTCACTTGCTTTGTTTTGTGGGGTTTTTTTTACCTGTAATTAAATTCACCCTTGTAGCACATTGAAAACCACAAAAGAAAATCTGTCTTTTTTGACAGATGCCCCTGCCCTTGGTATGGGAATGAGAATAGCTTATCTTTGTCACTTCTAGCAGCAATTAAATGCTTCATTTTTGTGGCAGATCCAAACTGGAGTGGTATTTTATGAGTATGATTTAGCTGGCTGTCTGCTGATTGTTAAAAAAAAGAAATTGTGAAACTCGCATTCCTCTCTGACCTCAAAAGGGACCCATTTTGATTTTAACAATGTAATATTTTCACTTGATCCAGAAGGTTTTTGTCCCATGACATCTTGTTACTAGCTCAGTTTTAGTCTCTAGCAAATAACACACCACAGAGAGCAAAGACCAGAAAGGACATTCCAGCAACTATTAATTATATCTCTTCTGCACAATCCTTCATCCCGCCCTAACGCCAAGCTCTGTGGTTCAGCATATTAAAATAGTTTATAGCAAGATATAAATTGTTCTGCGCCATCAAAGATACCACTATTCGGATGTTAATTAGCGTGCTGTGAGTTGGGCTGTAATTCATAAGCAAGACATGCTCCTGCGTGGGTAGTCCAGGGGCAAGGGATGCATGAAACCGGTGGTGCTGGCACTGAGCAGTGAGAGTGATTCTGTGCTAAATCTCCACCCGTCACCCCCTTCCCGATGGCACTCCTGCCTGGCCAGAGGCACGTTTGCAACAGCGGAGCCTTAGGATGCCCTGATTCAAAGACCACTGAAATCCCTTCTCTGACAGGCTTTGGGTAAGATCCGAGAGGCAGCTAGAGAAGAAACCTTAACTTTGTACTCAGCCACACACAAACTTCAGGAAAAAAAAAAAAAAAAAGCACAGATACAGATCTGAACTTGGCCACACAACCCTGCTTCTAACATGAAGTTCCAGTTCTGCTTCCAGAAAAGTCTGTCTGAAAGTGTATTGACACCAGTGGATATATTCTATTGACTTCAGCGGGCTCCAGTAGCGTGTGTACATCATATGTTACAGGAACAGGTTCATACTCATGTCTCTTGCTGCTTAGTTTACTGCTATTTTAAATTTCTTGATTGGCTTAATATTCCAAGTTAGGATGCAGTAGGAAAGCATAAAGCAATACCTGGTAAATGGTGAAGTCATAACTAAAGCTTTCGAAGCAAACTTATTGCCATGGGTTTTTACAACACTGATTTTTTGCTCTAGAGATGCACAGCTGAAATGTCTATTTTTTTCTTGGGAAATTGATGTTGCTATCTGTTTCTATGATAAAAAACAGTCCTTTTGCTCAAAGCACTAAAAGTTTATCTGTAATTTGTCTTTCCAGGTAGATCAGATTCTAAGGGACAAAGCATCAGTGGGCAAAATTTTTAAAGGTCGATGGTAACATTTCTGTAAAAGTAAAAGGAACCTGTGGATTACTGTTATTCTTCCTGATACATTTTTGTATCTGAAAGCATTCAATGAGTGATGTTAAGTAATCTTGTGCTCCAAAACTTTGTTGATTATAGATTTATGAGCATTGGATTGCCGTGAAATAGTCTTCAACTGAGTTGTTAAAATCCCTTTTGTTTTGTGTTTTGTATAATTCTTTGGCTATAGTCTTGTCCTAGTGTGAATAAAAGCTATTTGAAGTAAGCTTGTTCGATACTCTGAACTTTTTTTTTTCCTGTTTTGTTGTTTTTTTAAATCGGCACTAAAGACAAGAGGAGCTTTGAACATGCCACCCTGGTTGGATCATAGGAATCTGACTGTTAAAATATAAAGGGCGGAGCATGGTGAAGCTGGAGCGCATAAAAAACGAACCACAAATGTTAATGTAAAAGTAATGTTACATAGCGAGCTAAAACACACACAAAGCAGAGCGTTGCAGAGCACCGCCTTTAACACTAAGCTCATGTTCTATAGATCCTTTGGCTCATTGTCCTGAGGCGTTGCAGAACACATAATTCCCCTCCCGGTGAAACAATTTAAATACTACATGTGCTGTTTTGAAAGCTGTAAGGCCCCTACTTTGTGGGAGGTGGGGAATAGGCAGCACACTGCAGCAATACCCTGGACCACTGCTGCTGTAAAACTCGGGAGTTGTTACACGGATAAAACAGACCTCGTTTGAGAAAGGCGCCCTGAGAAAGCAGTGGAGTGAGCGCACTTTGATCACTTCCACATCGTCAAGACTGGAATTGCTCCTGTGTGCTGAGCTTCACACACCTTGACTTGAAAACCGAGCGGGCAGAAGTAGAGGCGCTCGAGATGCACATGCAGATCCCTGCCTCCTGGCACATATCCAGAGCTGCTCCAGAGGTGGATTAAAACCAAAATGAAGCAAACCAGCATCCTAGAATTTTAGCTTTATTTCATTCTTCAGAATAACACATCTTTTTCCTTTCTGGGGAAAAAGGCTCCCAGCCCCAGAAATGCATAACTCCATTCCAATCAATAAAACATTGTTTGAAAATTTGGATGTGTAACATGTAATTTCCTTGGCATATTTCAAAGAAATTCCATGCCCAGAGGAGCTTAATCTATCTAGTCTATCTATCTGCTTCTCTGCTCTGCTTGTTTCCTGTGATTCCATTGTGATAAATTGCAAAGCCCTGTGATAAATTGCATTCATCATATCTTTCTGGCTGCCTCACCTGCATTTTGTACATTAAACCCTCTCTCCTGGGACTACTTCTAACATTCCAACCTTGTGAGAGGTTCCAGCTACACACCGTTGCTGCTTTAAAATCAACCTGCCACAGAAATGACCCTGCCTTTGAGAAATTGAGTGGGTTTTTGGAAATCTTCAGGCTAACAATGCTTCTAGGAATCTCCAGTAGGTGGGTGGGAGAGAATTCTTCCAGATTCCTTCTCTCATGCTTTTTCACTGTTTCCCCTGGAGATCCTCCTCCCCAGGAAAAATCTTTCCACTGGCAGCTTTAAAGGAGTAACAAGAGTTAGATGGCTCCTTATCAGAAAGAGTAAATAGTGAGATAAAAGCTGAATGCATGCGTGTTCAGCCATTGTTCTTCTTCCCAATTTCTCTGCCAAATGAGAGCAAGATGCTGTTAAAATTATGGTTTCAGCATGTTATTGAGATTCTTTTTCTTTTTTTTTTTAAGAGAGAAGGCTTTTATTTTTCCTGTTGCTATCACAGTGACCTGGGTACAGTACTTCATTCATGCAGGCCTCCTGGAGACATGGAAAATAAAGAGTTGCAGGGTTCCTGTTACATCCTTTTCTGGGCTTGCCTATAAAAGGGAGCAGGTTCAGCAAAACCCCAAAATTAAGTTCTGTGCTTTGCTAGAAGCTGAGTAAAATCATGGGTCCAGGATTTTGTGCAAACTTTAGCTTATTTACTACTTTTAGCTTGTATGCTGCTTCAGGCTGAACTTCTCTGTCCACATGTTACTGAAAAATACCCAAGCTGTTATGATTGCCACATTAACGTCTTCATAGGCTATTAATAAATAAATAGAGCATTGCTGCAGAGATCCTAAATCACCTCTTTTGTGGTATATTTTACACACAAGCAACATTGTTTGACATCATTTGGATCATTATTGCATTTGAATGCATTATTCTTTAAGTGTCTAATTAAATCTCAGTCCGTGCTAAAGGTATTAGGTGTTATTAAAAAAAAATAGCCATCAGTCAAGGTAAAAGCATGCATTACAAATATTTGTGTTCCCCCAATTCACTACAGGTTCACTTTCCGTATTCACAGTACCTGATCTCAACTGTGACAGAGGCCCAGTTTAAATACTTGCATTTCTGCCACATTCTACACAGATAATCTAGTCTTGAGAATCTTATTGGAACATCTATAGTTGTAGAGTTGATAATTAATCTAACCTTGTTATGATTAATTCGGTATATAAGCAGGGATAAATTAGATGATTCCTGGTTCTAACTATCAAATGCATTGGGGAAAATAACAACTGATTCTTACGAAACAAAACCAAAATTAATTCTGCAATTTATTTCTCTCATTCTCAGCCACCTCTCTTCTTCTCTTCATTTTATATGCATATATATGATATTAGTCAAAATTAAAATGTCTATTTTCTGCCACTACATCTGATATATAGCAGTTCTGTCTCTGCCACCTTAACCAGAAAGAACTAGTCCTGGCTCCTCCTGAGAGGCATTTAAGTAGGTTGTTTAAGAAAAACTGCAACATCTGTAAACAGTGAAAACAACAGAAAAACTTTAAAAACTAGTATGTGAGCTGCAGCGATTCTTTAAAATGTCCAGCAAATTATTTCATTAGAAGTATCATCACAGTGCAGTATTGTATTGCAATGAAGTCTTTGGAATTTTTAGGAACCTCTCCATCTTCATTGCCCTACAGTAGCTCATGTTGCCTCCTTTAGAGCCTGGATCTGTGCTGGGGATGTAAATCTAGAGTGCTACCAGGTAGCTCCTCCTGAATCCTCTTTGTAGTGTCAAGATTTGTGTTTAATTATTATTGCTGTCCTTTCCTCCTCTGTAGGTGTAAGTAACTGTGATTATGGGTTGGCGACAGTGTATGGAAGGAGTGGTCTGGGTCACAAGTCATGATTCCCCACTTTTATGTAGAACTTGCTGCTTCTTGGTGTTGGTTGATATGTCTCCCATGGAAACGTAAGCGGTTTACTGATTGAGCTGATAAGGTCTACTGAGAGTTGATGGTGGCTAGCAACTATCTGACTGCACAGAACCTTTTCTTTTTAGATTAGGAGAAAAATATGCCAGAAAATGTATTGTTGGTGTTACTGCTGAAGTGTTGATGAACAATCAGTACTAGTGCACACCATGTCTCTCTCTTCAATTTCAGTAGGAAGTAGACTTACTCTGAACAGCAAAATGGCTTGAAGTGAATTACTTTGTTAGCACTTTTTAAAACTGAGTGGATTTAGGAAATTATTTCACTTCAGTGGCACTCAACGTGAAAATCCAAGATCCTTGTAAACACCCGGGATTTCATCCTCACAACAGCCACAAAAGCAGACCAGTTGTTGCCTCTTTTCGTAGACAGGATTAAAAGAGTTGTCCAAGGATCCACAAAGAGCTTGTAGCTGATGGAAGAATCTCCTGCAGTCCTAATGCCAGCACAAAGGCAGTCCATGTGACTATATTTCTTCCAGATGCTGTCACACTATAAAATAAGTATGTGTGTATTTGTGACTTTAGATGCTGAATCTGCCTCTTCTAATTTTAGCTCATTGTTTTCTGCTTGCTTGTTCTCTGGCGTGTGTATTATTTACTGGAACATTGCTAAAGAACAAAACCTTTTATTTATTTTTTCAAAGGAGACTGTATGAGCATATAGAGGAGACGTGGGATTTTTATGAATCATATCCTGTAGCTTCCTTTTCTGTTTTTTTTTTCGTACTCGCTCCCTGGTTTTCAATGACCTTCACAAAAGACAGAACTGTTTGGGTTGTGTAAAAATCCATACACAGAAACTAGAGCTTTCCTTTACCCTGTTAGATGTCTTGACTTTTGTGATTTGAATATAGATTGCAAACCCCACAAAAATAGCAACAAATACCACAGTTTTGTAAGAGATAACAACTGAACCATTTCAGATGAGGCTTCAGGGGATTTGGAAAGAAGTTGTCTCAAGACTCTCACTGCTTAAAAGTGCAAGGTTGTGGTTCATATTATCAAATAAAGCAGTATCAGCCTGGTCCTTATGCCCCATGTTAACCTTAGACGTTCAATGAATGGACAGATCAGAATAGGCATAAGCTGCATGCATGAATCCTTCAAAAATGAGTGTAAAGCAAAGTCCTACCTCACAATGCAAGATGAGTCAGGAATCTTGGAAAAACCTGCTTCTTGCTGACCAGGTGATATCGCAAATCTGCTTCTATTTTCTGCCTATTTAGACTTCATTTGAGCAATGTTAATGACATTTCAAAACACATTTTGTTCGATCCTCCTATATACAATTGTCTAAATATGTTCTTGATTGCATGACGGAAGCAGAGTGATACACATCATGGGATAAGCCTTGCATATCCACAGGATCCGTAGTGATGGGATTTTCACGGTGTAGAGCACTAGGACGTGATTCAAAAGGTCTGAGATGTCCTTCATTCCCTTGCATAATCAGAATAAGCTGAGAGCCCCCCCATTGCGAATCTCACAGATGAGTTGGAGAAGATGAGAAAACTCCAGAGTTGCACCTGAAAGTGAACCACTAACTGTGATATGGACACCAAGTGGTATCTGAGCAGCTCAGAGGAATCTTTAAAATGAGATTACAGCAAAGAAGTGTCTGCTGAACTCCAATCTTATGTACCTACCTTTAGTTCAAAAAGAATGAAGAAGCAAGGCACGCTATAGGAGAAATTATTCCAGCCGTGTAATATCTATCACCTCTTCATGTTGTGTACACGTCTTAAAGGAATTTTAAGGACAGTGTGAACTATGTCTAGAAACTGACAGGAAAATATACTCCAGGGACATCCTATGATGTCCATGGTTGAATTCATGAGTGACACAACATTTGCTAAAGAGGGTTTGCCAAGTCACACAAAAATGACCAAGGGGAACAGACACACTGATCACACTGGATGTCCCATTTCTTCTCCACACAGTAATAGCAATATAAATTCTCCATGGTAATGCGCTAGTTCCAAAATTATTAACAGCAAGCTGTGAGAGCTATTACATGCAGAGTCAGGCAATCCCACAGGTGACAGAGCTGGTGTGACTGGGACCCTGGCAGAAGTGCTGGCAGTAGCACATGTTTACTTTGCAAGCTTTTAGACCAAATTTAATGTATACACCAGGGCTGCTAGACTGACTGCCCAAGAAACTTACCCTCAGATTTGAGACACATGCAGTATGTTTCCTGGCACTATGATAGATTTCCTCAAGCTTCTGCTTTTAGTTGTGTCCATGCCTGCAGTGTCTGTACCTAGTGCCTGTTTCCCTGGCTTATAGCAGAAACAAGCCAGTGTGAGGTCTCGTGTGTGCCTACATAATCATACAAATCCAAGACATAGAATTCTGTTGAAAAATATAGATTTTTATAACCACAAAACTGCCTTCTTTGAAACATTGAATTAACTATGCTACAGACATCTACAATATTTTCTTTAAGATCATGCTTTTAGATGATGTTTTAGTTGGTCGCAAAACATCAATGGTAGGCTTTCAAAGGCCTGGCTTCTTCAATCCAGTGGGCAGGTCCTCTGGCATTCCCAGAGGTGCTGTTCGGCTGCTTCCTGGTGCTGTGAGCCTGGGCATTGCCTGAGCACTGCTGGCTCCTGGGCTCCTCTCCTCCCCAAGCTCCTTTATGATCCTCAGGGTAGGTATTTTCAGAGGATATTACCTTGCTCATGCCACACCAAAGGGGGCTTTTGTGATGAGGCACCTTCCCTCCCCTCTATACCCACAGTTTGAGCGTTCCACCATTTTCCCGGGAAGATGTACCACTTGCAATTTGGGACATGTTCATCCCCAGTCTGTCTGATTTGGTAGATGTGTCCATTCTTCTCCTGCCCGGTCACTCCTATTCCTGCAGAGAACCAAAGTCTCTGGAACATTGAGCAGATCTGGGCAGACTTCAGGAGACATGAGAAGTCAGCTTTTCAAAGGCTGCTTTCATTCTTCTTCAGAACAAATCTCTTTATCGTTTCTTCTTCAATCCTATGAGATTAAAACCTTGGGGAAAGGGAAATATCCACCATTTTTCCATTGTTACTGATTTTTTTTTCACTTAGTTTTAGAAATATGCCCATGTGGTTATTCTCAGGATTAAATATATTCCCCAGTATCCTATCAGCTGCTGGTTGCATCTGATAGTCCTGTCCCTTTCATAGCTATTGTTAGCAGCCATACCCTGCGGGCTGTGGGACTGCAGCCCAGACTCTCAGGGCAGTGTCTAACTGCTGAGCTACAGTCATGCCTGCTCTCCCTGTTGCAATCCCTAAGGATATTTAATCAGGCTGCATTTACCCACCATGCAAGCTGAAGCTGCCTTCAGTGCTCACAGTTTCTGGTCTCTCTCAGCCACATTGAGCTGTCATCTCCCTCTGGGCAAGGATCAAAGTCGTGTCTTTCTCGAAGTCTTAGACATATAAGAAAAGGCAGAAATACATTGCTGCAGTGGGTGTTGTGCATGGCCTAATGCTGGAGGTGTACTTGGAGAAAATCTGGCAGAATGGGTCCTGTGGATGATGCAAATTTGGGTCAGCTGCCTGGGGCTGTGGGTCTTAAAACAAGGTGTCACCCCAGTCTGGAATGGCAAAAGTCAAAGGCAGATTTGAGGAAATGGATTCAAGTTTTTCTCTTAAATTTCAGCAGCAAAGTCTATCCCTAAAATGACCCAAGCATGAATATTTATGTAAACCAGATTTTGGCCTGGTGGAAATTCAGGTCCAAATTCAGAGCTGCGTTTAGATTAATACATCTCTAACGTTGCTACGTGCAAGGGGAAAGAATCGCCTCCAAGGACCAAACAACTACCACCATTCTGGAGTTCTCTTTCTTTTCCAGTATATTTTCAAATATATTTTACAAAGCAGCCAGGCTTGGAGCAGTCAGAGAGGAGCAAGATATTTATTTGTGAATATGTGCAGAACCACCTTCGGGGCAGGCTGCAACTCACGAAGTATGAACACCAGCAAGCTGGACAGAAGATCACTGCCTTCTGAGGTAGAGGCAACTACAGCTGGTATTTTCCATGAACTGGACACTCAGGAGGGCCAGGAACAAATATATCCTGTGCTGTGGATTAAAACAGCAACAGGTGGAACTCTGGATGGTGTTTTGGTTATTTCTTAAAAGATTCTTTCTTTCTCTGGACCAAATAATAAAATGTGAGGAAAAGTCCTCTCTACCTGAGTTGTGGGGGGTTTTTTAGTTGGCAGAATTATTCTCTTTCTTACCCCCTGCCACAGCATCTGCTTCCCCCCTTATCTCACACATTTTCTATATATGTTACAGCCCACTTGAATATACTAAAAATAAAGTTTCATTAGATGCATATGCTCTGCAAGGGCAAGTACGCAGAGAGAAGTTCATAAAGTGAGAAGAAGATATAATTTAACACTCATGTTCCTCTTAACAATTAATTGAGGTTAAGAACGAGAATAAAGCACACTGATTGAAATTTGTCCTTCTAGCGTAGCTTTTATTCCCATTTGATTTCATTTATTTTTCTTCCATAACCTTTGCCTCATTGAATTATTGTTTCCCACAATCAACTATGTTAGTGTGATGGTAAAGATTTCCAGAAGGACTTTTTTCCCTTTGCTACTTTGGGAAAGGCTCTGCATGTAAACTGCTATATGGCTGCATGCAAAGTACAAACACTAAACATGATACGTTTATTTTATCATTTGTAGCTAAAGAGGCGTAATTATTTAAGTGGGTGTAATTTAATGTTATGGCATCCCTCAAATTGCAGTACTGAAATTACTTTAATCTATACTTTGGCTGGAGAAGCATATGAGAAATTCAAAAACTCACAAAAAAAACCCCAAGTAAAACTCAGAAAGGAGCTATTTCTATGGGATGTGTAGAAATCCTTATGACATCTTTTCAGGAAGCAGTCCCACTTTTTCAAGAGTTTTACTATCCACTTCACTTTTTATGGACTCTTTATCATGTCATCACTGGGAGTGGTTTGCCACTTATGTGTCAAATTAGAAATGGGCACTCAAGGCAAGCTACGTCATATTTGGTGCCTTCTACTGTCCATGCAAAAGAGAAAGAGACTAAATTATCCATCCTTTCAGGAACATTGAGTGATGAACTATCACTGCTTTTAATCTTCAGGAAAGTCTCATACACAGAAGCTGTGAATTTTTCCCACTGTGCACGTGCATCTTTCAAAGCCAGCAGAGTTGTGTGAAAACAGCAGCAAAAAAAATAATGCGTTCAGGTTCTTAAGTATTACACATTTTGCAACCCAAAACCTCTCTAGGTTCACATCTGTGCTTTCTAGAAAACAATGCTCTCCATGAAAATCAATCCGAGTTCCTTCAAAAGTGGCTTCATTAAGAATCTGTGCTTTATGAACTGGGTGTGGTATCCTGGTTTTTTTAATGGCTTAAGCACATTTTGAGCTAGGTAGACTAGCTGTCTAATACTTTTTCTAGAATGGAAACACCAAAGTCAGCTCTTATTATTAGTGGAATCTTTTCTATGAGAAGCCATCACAAACAGAAGTTTGTCGTATCTGGATTTAAATAAATTCAGCTTCTTGGCAATTCCATAATGACCACGGGCTACCTCCTGTTCCCATTGCAGTCAGTGGGAATGTTGCCATTTACTTCAGTGAGTTTGGGATTTGGTTTCCTTTCATCAAAGATTGCTCTGAATGCAGAGCCCCACAGATACAGTTAGGCATGTGCCTCCATCCCAGTTTAGCGTAAAGTTAAAAGGACTTCTTGCAATAAACTAAAGCATTTGACTTCCTTTTAGAGCCACCTCCTGCTACCACCCATTGAGATCAGGAGAGCTGCCCTGTTTTTTTGGGTTTATGAGTATGTTTCTTTTTCCGCTGTGGATGACTGTGTTAGCTGCTCCAAAGTTATTCCTCCAAAAACCCAGAACATCTGAGGGAACAGAGGTGGAGTGGTTTGTTCCTAGTCTGTCATCCTGCCTTTATAAGAATCATGAGGGGAAAGTTGCATTTTCTCTCTAGATGCCTGACACCAAGAATAGCTAATGCAAATTGGGGCTTAAAACAATAAGCAGGCCCTGTGAATACAAACTGAAGAGCACATCTGTGCATATTTTACCTACAAAACCAACCTGCACATAGAAAAATCTTCGGTCAGCTTAAACAGTCCTGGAACAGAAGTTATGTTTTCTTACTTTTATTCTGCTTTGATATATACTAGAAAAGACGAGACAGTGAAATACCAGTTAAAAGAACCTGAGTCCAAAATCTATTTCTGTCAGACAGCTTTGTTCATTGCTACTATTTCTGTCATTGCAGGAAGTACTAATTATTCTGTCTCTTAACTCATAATTTGTTCCAAGTTTAAATAGACAGATCCTTAAAGAGCTCTTTATTCAATTAATACCGAGGAGGAAAGAGTGTCTCAAAGCTGGTGAAAAACAACATGAGCAGTAATAGGGAACAGGAAGAAAGCAGCCAGGCAAACTGATCTGTAGAATGGTGTGTGGCAGCACACGGACAAGGTAAAATAATCAAGCAGAGCAGAATGAAAGTATCTGAAAAAGGAACTTATTCAGACTTCTGCCTTCTGCAGTACTGCTCGAGCACAGCATCCCATCCTCTCTGCGTACGTGCAGTTCTTGAGTGCTTTTACCGTGATGAACAAAAATGCTTTAGCTCTTGTATGAGGTTTGGGAGGTTCCTAGCCAGACTGCTCCATGACATTCCAGGGGGTAGCTTGCCTGAAACATAGGTTTTAAAGGAGCAAAATTTTAGTTAGAATTATTGTGCATGAGTTCTAGTGAGAACTAGTTTATGAATGCAGTTTGTCAGAAGCCTGACCAAAACCTACTGAAACAAAAATAGTTCTCTAGTTATTACAGTCAGCTGTGAATAAGACCTCCAGGGGACTCAGGCTTTAAACGTCCAAACTCTGAAGATGCTTCTCGCTCCCACAGGGACTTATTACTGAAACAAAAAAGTGCTACTGAAGACAGCTATCACTGACATATTAAAACGCTTGACTTATTTCCAAAGGTGTTTGATTTGCTGTTTGTATGTTTGTCTGTAATAAGCGAGTATTTTTCATGTGTGTAGGAGAGGGGTGAATAGTGGCTCTTAGTGAAACACAAGTCTCGATGGGAATGTAAAAAACCTGGCAGAACAGCACTGCAGCTTGCATTTCTATATATGTATCTGTCTCTTCCTCCATTTCTGTCATCGTACCAATTGGATTATTCATTGAGTTGCACTATTAACAACATTATTGGCCCACTTTTCTGTCTGCTTTCTTCATCCAATCTAATTAGTGTGTGCCCTCCATCACAAAATAAGCTAGATTTGTGGTTTTGCTTGTTTATATTGCTGTGCATTATTTTGCCCAAGAATGTATTCAGCATGGCTTCAGCGTTTTGTTGCAGTAAAGCTGAAGAGCAGCGTTCAGCCACTTTACATTTGGTGAAGTGTTATTTCTCAACTGAAATTGCTTTGAAATTGTTTTGAAAATGTAAAATAAAGACGGGAATGCAAAGCATATTGTGAGGTCAGGGGAGAGTTCAGGGATAATAGAATGGTAACTGGCAGAAATGTTCTGGAAAATGTTGTGTGCTTTAAAAGAAGACAGATTATTGTCTCTGTCCTTTCTGATTATTGAACGAATCTGTACTGTTCTGCAGGCATAAGGTGATTACTCACTGGGTTTAAAGCACAGTTTTGCTCTGAAATTCTTTACCGCTGTCACTTGTGGCTTATGGAGCAGCAGCATCCACTCCTCTGAGCATTGTTTAAAATGTTCTTGGTGCTCAGAGCTGAGCAGAATGAAGTCCTATAGGTGTTTTAGCCAAAGGCTTCATTCCAGCCGGGGAGCAGTTTCTCAAATGACAAATATTATTCAGGAGAGCAAAAGTGTGAGTAATCTACTTGTGTGAGTAATTTATTGCCACAATTTTTGTTCTGAATTGGCTTTTCTCCTGCATATGATCCACGTGCAAGAAATAACAGCTTTAGTTTTCACATAAAACAGCTGAACCTGCAGGGATAATGAGGTGTGTGAAGGGGGTTCCAATCACTTGTGAGTTAACCTAGAAATTACTGAGCTGCAGAGATCTTTCCAGAATGCTACTTCTACAAAACCATTTCTTCCTCCGAGTGCAGGACTGTCAAAAGCATGATTGACAAAAATGAACTTCAGTCATTGAAGTAAGTGTCTAAGCCACAAAGTACCCACAGAATATGAGCTCATTGAGTCAGAAGATGCTACTTTAATGAAGTAATTGTGAAAAGTGGAATTGCATTTTAAGATAAATTAGATTAGATTGATATCTGCCAAGCTGCCATGGCTGTATTTAGGTTAGCTACCCATCCAAATGCCGAATTACATGAGCATAGAGTACTATAATGCACCATATATGTCTGTCTCCAGCTCTGCACATGCCACAGCTATGAATATATATACCATCATGGAATCGAAACAATAGAGGAGCTGGTTCATAGCTGTATATAGTATTTTAGCTCCACTGAATGTAAAATCTGATAGCGATTTCCCTCCGGGGAAAATCCCAGCCTCCCTGAAGTTAGACTTCAGTAGTTGCATGCACCAACCCTAGGAGAGTCCAGCCAGTTTCTTGGAGTGTGCAGCTAGATGCAGCAGAGGGATGGCCATGGTGTGTATAAACCGTTATAACGTCTCTTTGCTCAAGTGTTCCTGGTGGTTTAGCAAGTCACCAAGTACACAGGAGGCTGTTCAGAGGCAGGCAGGTGTGAGGAATGGCAGTCTCACAGTCCCTATGGACTTTTCAGCAAATAGACATCAGCACAGAGGCCATGACTTCACACTTCAGCATTTCATTTTTTAATCCAGTCTCTAATCCATTTATTCTATGAAATGAAACACTCCAAAATTGCAAAGGGATTTATGTTCCTTGAATGTGTGTGAGCTGCCTGGAAAGACTTGTGAATTCTTCATACCTTTTCCTATAGCTAACTTTTGGTCCATCTTCACAGTGGAGTTGACTAACCTGCATTTCACACATCTCTAAAACTTTCCATTTCAGGTTGCTTTCTGATATAAGTAATACCCAATAAGAATGGACTTTTTAGAACAAAACTGCAATATAAATTCCATAACTATGGGGAGGAAACACTCTTAAATGTGTGTCAAACACTAACTCACAGAAGCCGACCAAGTTCTCATAAATAACTGTTGACGCCGGCAACAGGATAGTGATTTTTCCCACTGCTAGCATTAACAAAAATCCATAAAGCAGTAATAATAATTAAATAAACACAGAGGCAATAGTGCTAACCAGCTTGGGTAGTGCCAGCCACTGCGACAATGCTTATTGTGTTACATTGATTTAGCCAAGAGAAACCTTATCTCATTAAAACAATAGCTCCTCAAATGCACTTCTTTTAGAGAAATGAATTCCCTTCAACGTGAGTTTCCAAAATAAATATAACACAGTATTTTAAATTTACTTATGCAAATTCATCATGACTTGCTAGCCAAGCAACAACCCAAACCAAGATTAGTTAGTATGCTGCCCCTTAGCTATGAAGCTGTTGTTAGATCCACTTCTGGTATGGCTTCATCTACATTACAACATGGCTGAGCTCTTTCTTTGTGGGGTTTGTTGTTTTTTTTTTCCAGTAGAGCTCAAAAGAATGTTTTTCACCAAATGGAGTGCATTCTGTGAGTGATGGTTTTCTGTTATGAAGTTATGAATTTGAAAAGGTTCACTACCTCCCATTGAACAGGTCCCAGAATTTATGTACTTTCTCTGGACCAAATTTCAATCTGGCTTTGAAGCCAAATATGTGAAACAAAGCATGCTGGAAGATTTCTTTCTTCTCTTCATGTCTTAACCTATACACATCCTGCATAGAGGAAAATACATGCAGTTTGTTCATTTGACAGCTTTCATCCCCTTAGATGCCTTCCCTGACCTCTCTTCACTATCTGTACTCCCTTCACACACCTTCTAAGCAGCTTGGGACGTTTGCCACGTGGTAAAAGGAAGAAATAGATTTTACATTATACAGAGAAATGGTCCAGGTTCTTTTTTATCTGAATCACATGAAAACTTTAGAGCCAAAACCACTTCTTTCCCCATCTGCCTCCAGCCTCCCCCAGCCCCTCTGCAAATAATAAATATTGTTATTTTGAGGTTAAGCATTGACACAGACATCTCAAATTTTTGGACTAACTTTGGCACAGGAAAAAAAATGTTGATTAATTCTTTGATTTCTTCTCCAGTCAAAGTTTAGTTCCAAATGCAAGTTAAAGAGCTTTAGAGAAACTCTATCTCACCAGAAAGACCCTTACTTATTGCAGAAGCTGTAACAATCTTTCCTCCTGTTACTTCCACTTCACTGTAGCAGAGGTTGCCTTAATTTAGTCATTCTGATGTTCTCTGTACTTTTAGAAGAATCCCTGGAGGTCCCTCAACCTCTTCAAAAGAAAGAAAGAGCAAATTGAAAGTAGCCTTTAATCTTTAAAAAGATTAAATTTAAAAAATTAAATTAAAGTTTCAAAGTCAGCCACAATGCCTTGAGCCTATTTCATGTTACGTTCGTTATATAAGACACCTAGAAACACGATGAATAGCTGATGAGGTTTGTAGTTTCCATACTATATCTGTCCCGCTTAAACAAATCTGATTTATGTATTTCTTCTGTGATTTTTTTTTATATGATAAGTACTTCTATTTTTGTTTTGCTAGCTAAGAATGGGTCAGAATTTGCATGACTACTTGTAGCAGTACTTGAAGTATCTGGAGATGGTCTCAGAACCCTACAAAGCCAACCCAGTGGAAGATCTTCAAAACGGTTATTTAAAGTTTTTTCAGATTAGAAATACCCCAGGGGGCAATAGTACGATCTGCTCTTCCTCAAGGATACCTCATCTGTTGAAGCTGTTCCATGGGTTAGCGAGCAGGGGTACAACTGCGGCTTTGGGACCTAAAAAAGGTGATTGTGTTAAAAGTCAAAGTGCAGAAGGAAGTGAAATACACTAGATTATTGGAGCTAGAGCTGAGATGGTTCTGGTTCACATCAGAGAAACCCCCCTGGGAAGGAGTTATGCCCAGCAAACCTTCAGGCTGGTCCAAGAAAACTTCATTTCTGCAAAGAGTTCAATGCATTCAAATTCTTTCCCATGCAAGCAGTGGTTCAAAGCCTTTGCTGCTCTGCCGCACAACACAGTCACCAGCCCCATGACACAGGCCAAATGAAAGCAGTTTGGGGTGGGATCTTATGGAAGGTCACACCCCATAGTTAGAAAAACATCAGCTTCTTCAGCAGAGACTGTGGAAAGAAATCCTGGGAGAGGTTTGCAACCCTCCTAAACACATATATGCCTAGCTCACATTTAGGTATTAGATCCAGTGGCTACTTTGTGAGGTTCCCTGTGGCTGAACACAGCTTGTCTATTGGTGCCATTAATTATTTAATATTTTGTGCTTCATGGCTATGCTCCCTCACATCCCTGTATTCTCAGCTCAGTGTCTGGGCTCCTCACATGCTGGGGTGAGAGATATTCAGGTGTTCAGAAGCACAGTTGTCCTTCATTACTGGATACCCTAGTGGGTACCATCACAGGGTGGGACTATGGTCTTTCCTTATCTGCTCGACTTTAAAGTCACTAAGCTTCTTTTTGGTAAATAGCCAGAGTGTGACTTTAAAAGTCAAAGGAAATTGCAACCTTCTACTCTGGGTATGTATTTACAGCAGTGAGAGACGATTAAAGCATTTGCAGCACCTCCGATGAAACGAAAGAGATGGACACTTGAGAAGAGTCAGATACAGAATGAAGTGATGAGAACTTTAAAGAAAAGAGCAGAGTTTTAATCTGGATTTCCACTGTTTAAAAATCAACAGAAATTATGTTCTCACAGCATCCTCATTTGATAGGAAAACATTAAGATTTACTAACTAATAATCCTACAAGAAACTGATCGATAAAATCATATGATAAAAAGAATGCAAAACTTTATTATTCTTCATCTGAATACAGCTTTTCCAGTTAGGGCTATAGGGATATAAGCTGTCAAGTAAAATGATTCATCTTCAACACCTGTTTCATTTGAGGGATTCCTTTGCTTAAAGTAAGTCTCCAGAATGTTTCTAGCATCTCTAATACCAGGGGAGAAAGGAAGGTTATTTCATCCTCCAAATTTAGCCAGATGCATGAATGAGGTTGCTGTAGCAACCTCCAATAAAAGTGGACCCCAGAGTCAGAAACTGACTTTTGTTAGCTGGTGAAGATCTGAGGAAAAATGTAAATCTGCCTTACTGTATAAGCTTGAATTTGCCTGACTTTCTGTTTATTGCATTCAAAATATTTTCTGTCATCACTTTAGCTGAAAGTAGTATTGAAAGGGCTTTTCTCAGTTTCATCTGCGGTAGATTTATGTATAATATCACAGCTGACCACCAGTTATACCCTAGATTTGGAAGATAAATATTTCAAGTGAACTCTTCAGTGCATGCTCAGCTTTTTACTCTCCAAGAAATTTTCCATACCATGAAGAAAACAATGCAGAGGATTGACTATGGATGTTACAGCAGTGCGCAGTAGTTAAGAAATTATTTCTGAATAGAAAAAAGTAGTTAAGAATAAATAAAAGTAGTTAAGAAATTATTTTCTCTTAGAGTGTCAGACTGACTATCCAGAAAACATTTGAGGTCACCCACTGCTTATGTCATTTAGTACCCTGGTCCTGCAGCTTCCTTGGAGAAAGAAATAGAAAACAGTATTCCAGAAAAACTGGCTCTTACTATGCAGTTGGAAGGCTTCTCTTGTGCCTATACAAACTGAGTAGACAACAAGCTGTTGTCTATTTGCATCCATGAGTCCT
This sequence comes from Apaloderma vittatum, assembly GCF_000703405.1. Classification (NCBI taxonomy): domain Eukaryota; kingdom Metazoa; phylum Chordata; class Aves; order Trogoniformes; family Trogonidae; genus Apaloderma; species Apaloderma vittatum. Next base: position 15,716 of record NW_009732814.1, on the reverse strand, counting down.
GTGCATCTCAGAGGGATAGTCAAAACACTGCTTACAGTTGCTACCTATTCAGTGTCTGTCTGAATGTTTGAGTAATGGGAGAAATCTGAACCAAAGAAGGCATTAGTTAAAACAGTGAAATAATCTAAACCTAGCAAAAATGTAGAGGATTAAAAAAAAAAAAAAGCACGTAACTTCTCTTCAGCAAGTTACAAGTTGAAAGGAGTACTTACAGCACAGAGTTAGCAGGATAAAGGGGACGTGAAGAGGACTTGTGGCAACCCAGAGCACAGCAGGGAGGATTAAAGCTGGAGGGCATGGTGAGAGAAGTCTTGGAGGATGCCAGGGTCCAATAGTTCACAAAGAAGGGATTATGAGGGCTGGTAGCTGTCAGCCCTACATTCTTCCCTTCCTATGGGTACTGCCTTGCTTATGGGTCTTTTTAATCTTTTTCATTCTCTGCTCCATCTGGTTATGTACCATGTGAAAGGTCTGTGTTCCACTTCTTACTGAGGTACACATCCATATTCCTTTCCTCTTTATGTGGGGAAGGGAAGGGAAGGCAAGGCAAGGCAAGGCAAGGCAAGGCCTCCATCCACCTCTGGAGCTAAGACTGAGACTGCAGAGAGGGAAGGATTGCAGTGAGAAACTATTCATGGTCCTTACCCACTCATCAGAGCTAGGTTATAACATATTGTCTCTATGTGAGGAACTGAGGAAAAGCATCCTCAGTGCATGGTAGACACTCTAAAATATTGGTGCTAGTGCCAAGGAGTTTAAGAACACACTAAGATAAATAGTCTCCTTCATAACTGTGTAAGTTGTCTTTTTTATTGAAAGGGTGGTTCTTCTATATATTCTAAATTAACTATATTTGGACAGGTTTCTTTGATATCCAAGGTGCTTACAGAGGTTCAGAATAAGATTAATGATCAAAATGTGGCAGCATTTAAGCCACAGTAATGCAAACAAAATTCTTCAGGAAAACATTCCCCAAATCAAGTAAAATCAAATGAAGAAAAAGCAAGGTAAGTCAAAAAATCTTATTAATTTCTTGAAGTTTGTTTTGTATAGATTCAGGCAACTAAATTCGCGCCCTGCAGAGAATCCAAGGCTTTACCTTAACTAGTGCTACCCTTTGGGGAAACACAACTGAACCTGAGATTCTTGAAAAAGTAACTTCTAAGAAAACTTATAATCACATAAGCTCTAATACTTGACATCTGGTATGTTCTTCAGGCAGGCTGGAGAATGAGAGGTATTAGATCCTTCTAGTAATTTCAGCAGCTCATTCTACCACTTAAAAATGCACTCGTTTCTCTGCTGTGACCCTAGCGTGTCCCCTCCTACAGGCAGTGAGAAGCTAATGCTGGTGTCACAGACCGGCCACCAGTACAAAGTACACTGCTGTGTACCTAAAGAGCATCTGCATGCAAGAAGTTGCATCCAAATCACCTTTTACAAAGTGGAGTCAACATTGCACTGTCTCTTCTCCAGACAGAGAGTGTCTCAGGCAAGTTATTTCACTTCTTTCTCTGTCATAGCTTTTCCACTGTCTCTAGACAGGTACCTTATGGTTAAAGCATTATGACCAGGTCACTGCTCTTACAGGCTCGTAACAGAATCTGAGTGTGCTAGACATGTACTCAATTCGTGTGCTTTATAGACCTACGTATCTCTTTTGATGCCTAACAGCTCTTCTGATTTAAATTCCTCGTGAGGAAAAGCAGGCAGCAAAACCACAAAGGGTTTGGGAGACTCACCAATAACAGGAGCTGGTCTGCTCCTTGTGACTGGTAACTGGTCTGCTTTAGGTGACATTCAGTTCAGAAGATGTAAATACCTTTTTTTCATCACAACAGAAAGAGAGGGATAGAGTCTGAAATTTAAGTATTAAGTAGCATTAAAAAGAAAATGTTGGTGTTCTTAGAAAGAAGGAACTAAATGTTTAACTAAAAGTGGTGAAAACTTCAATTGAGGAAAAGTGGATAAAATTTCACTTGTATCCAATCTCAGAATCAAATCTAAGTGTGAAGGGTGGGAGCTAAGCATGCATCGTGGGTGGCAACGTATAAAACTGCCAAGAAATAAGATAACAGAACAGTCAATATTTTTTTTTCTTTCTGCACACCCAATAGGAAGCATGATTATCGTCCCCTTTTCCTTAAGCTGTCATATACACACACAGACTTCAGTTCTGATGTGAAACATGCTGTTCTGTTGGTTCACAAGTTCTCATTACTGATTGATCTTGAAATCTCAGATAAATTCACATTTGCATTTATTTCCAAGAAAACAGCTGGTTTTAAGAAGCTTTTAAGAACAGGACCTAATATGAAGCTGGCATCATTCACAGATCAGCTCCGCCTCCCCCTGATGTCAATGGGAATATATCCAGTGCCAGTAAATTGTTGTAATGTTTTCTGTAACCTCTTGAACCAGAGACTGGAGATTAAGCTATAGTCAAGTGTGCTACTATAGCTGTTCCAGAGCTCATGCTCATCTTCCCTTCTCCAGAGGTTATTGCTCCCTAAAATCTCCCTGTGCACAGTTGTGTATATAGTCTCCCTGATGTGGCTGTAAAAAGAAGATTGTTGCACTGGGACACCTTTGATCTATTAATTTTTTAACTCCAGCCTTTTTTTACCTCCTCCAAGCACAATGAGAGAGTCGAGAAGCAGAGGAGAACAGCATAAGGACTGAAGTAGAAAAAAATTAAGAAAAAGAGGTAGTCTGTGACAAAGAACTGTCTGACTGCATCCTGAGTACAGTCTCCTTCATTCCTTGCCTGCCCCAAAATACCCATACCAGACATGATAAAGCCAAGAAGAATTCAAATCTGAGGTAGAGACTGAAACTACTGGGACACTGGCAAACCTTTCCATACCATACTTCTCATTCCTAAATGGCAAAGGGATGTATAGTCATCCTAAAAAGTTATTATATATGAGTTCTGCAAAAGCAGAGCCATTGCTATCCCCACAGCTAGAGATAATTATACATTGCTAGTAAGAAGCCCTGGAACCACTTTTAAGAAATTGTTTTTTCATGCCCAGTCTCAGTGTGGCCAATCTCAATTAGGGGTGGAAAACAAGAACCAGGCTAGCAGAGGACGTTCACTCCACCTCAATTTCTCCTTCTCTCAAGAAGAGACGGAAGTGGCAAATGAAGTTTGTGGTGTCTTCAGGCAGTGAAGTTCCTCTAGACATATTCCGCTGCAAGGAGTTTTAAACAGAATGAGTACAAACACCAGCAAGTAAAGGACTAGTGAGGAAAGCAATGGCGGATATGTGCAACTTTCAGGTAGTTTACGAAATCATAGCAACTGACTATGCAAGCAGATTTCAGGGGATGGTGCATTTCTGACTTTGTAGAGGGGCAGTTTCCTTTTTAAACCTTGTTTCATTGTGCAGTAGAAGGAAGAGTATTTTATGAAAGACGTCACTAATTTCTGTCAGAAGAGTAGAAGCTGCCTCCCTATCCCCTGAAGGAAAGAACTCAAAGCACATGTTCCCAGACTGGCACAAACAATATCCAAGATTAAGGAAAACATGGGAGAAGAGAGCTCAGCAATAATATTTCCTTACACTAGAATGTTTATTAATGCTTCATGCTCTCCAAATCCCAACAGCTGTGGGACTCGATGGGAGTCCTACTCGTGACTCTCATTTGTTCAGGTTTTCGTCCACAGCCTGTACAACTGGAGATGTCAACTAAAAAGTAGGAAAAACCACAAGGGATTTACTCTGAGCATTAGACACAACTGTTATTTCCAAATGCACTTTAACAAACACAGCATTAGAGTCATACAATCATAAAATATGTTGAGTTGGAAGACTAATAAGGATCATAGAGTCCAACTACCTGCTCCTCGCAAGACTATCTAAAACTAAACTGTATGACTAAAAGTGTTGTCCAGATGCTTCTTGAACTCTGACAAACTTGATGTCATTACCACGTCCCTGGGGACCCTGTTCAGGTGACAAAAAATCCTCTCAGTGAAGAACTTTTTCCTAATGACCAACCTAAACTTTCCCTGAACCAAATTCATATCATTTCCATGTGTTCTATCACTGGTCACCAGAGAGAGATCAGCACCTCTCCCCTCACTGCTCCCCTTGAGGAAGTTGTAGACAGGGATGAGGTCACCCCTCAGCCTTCTCTTCTCCAAGCTGAACAACCCAAGTGACCTTAGCTGCTCCACAAATACCTTGCCCTCAAGACCTTTCACCATCTTGGACACCGTCCTCTGGTCACACTCCAAAAGCTTGATGTCCTTCTTATATTGACGTGCCCCAGACTGCACACCAGACTTGAGGTGAGGCCACACCAGAGGAGGACAGGGTGGAGCAATCATCTCCCTCAACTGGTCAGCGAGGCGTACTGGATGCACCCCAGGACATGGCTGATTCTTTCAGTAGTTAATTTCCAGCAAACAAACTTTAAAAAGGCAAGTTGGAAATATGGTTTGGAAGAAAGGAGAGAATTATCTTCCAGGAGAGTTCAGAGAAAGCACTTGAAGGAGGAACTTCATGGAGGAGTTTATGAAGCTGTTTGCAAATGAATGGCACTAGCAGTGGTCAAAGTTATTGCTGCAGGCTGTTCCTATATCTGTGTGAATTCAGAATGAATATTCTCTCTGAGAAACACTCATGTGCACATTTTTGTCAACCAAGGGATACTTTCAGACATCAGTTCTCACCTCCTTGTCATATTGCTAACAGGGACAGAGACAGTGCTCTGCCACTACCATGTGTTCCTTCAGAGGTTCCACCTCCCCATCTGTTGCCCTGCTTAAATCTATCAGCTAAACTACTGGCTCAGATTCAACAGAGTCTATAAGTTTCCCCAATTAACTCGTCAATTAGCAATTCCCAATTGGTGACCTTAACGTGCCTTGTGGATACAAAGCTCCAAATCCTCTTCTGATCTGAGAAAAATGAGGGGGCAGAGGGGCTTGTGTACCCACATGAAACAGAAACTTCCATCTGTGAGCAGCCATACATTTGCAGTGCACTGTGAACATGAGCCTTTTAAATCTATATACAGTTATTACATACAACTAGTGCAAGTTTCCACATACAAGCACATCAGCCAATTAGCTGATCCAATCCACAATTAATCCTCCTTTCTCTCTCACCTCGTTAGCATCAAATGAGGTTGGTGCTTACTTGAATTCTCATGTGATTCTTGATTGCATTGTAGAATATGATCAAAAGGCTCTGTCTGAATGTGAATGATTGTGTTGCTCGCTGTACTTGATGGCAATTTACTTAAATATGATACTCTGCAGGAGAGCTTGTTCAAAGTAAATTCACAACAAGTAGTTTATCGTTTCCATGCGTGGTGTTCAGGATTATTGCCTCTTGAAAGTCTTTAAAAGAAAAAAAACAAAAAACAAACCAGCAGAAGATAATGTCAAGAGGAAGAGTTAAAGCACTGGTATGACCATACACTCCATTACCAGTGTGCAGCAAAAATGTGTAAGCCTCAAATTAATATTATGAGTGCCTTTACTTTAGCAATGAGCAGCCTCCTAGTCTGAGAGCACAGAGGTAATGTCATCGATAACATAAGGTATTACAAATTCTTCCAGTCTGTCTACATTCCATGCACCAATCTCATCTGAACTAAGCAACTAAATACTCTCAGCCCTGGTGAGCTCCATGAAAACTTACAGTCTGCAGGCACAAACCTAGGAATTATTGTCAGACATCTGGGGGGTTTTTTTGGTGGTTTTTTTTTATGCTAGTATGATGAAAAATCTTCATGCAACTTGATTGTTACAGATAAACTGCTGAAGCATAATGACAAATATAATATAGAAGGCAAATGCTTTAAAACAGTGGAATATTGATTAATAATTGTCAGCTCTCTACTAATTCTCCCAAACTTCATTAATAAAATCATCCTTCACTGCAAAAGAGGTAAAATATTGGAGTCGTAATATCTCACTGGTCTACACTGTGTTCACAGCATAGTTTTTACCCCCAACTTAACTGATTATATGCCTAAATAGATACTTATGTCATTTAACAGCTTTTGTTGATACTGAAAAAGAAGTGAGTAAACCTCAATTGGTTTCACAGTGACATTTCCTTTCCTATACCTGAATTTCTTAGAAGAAGGTTTCTGTCTCATTGAGACTTCACTCTCAGTTAGCAACGGAGAAGGGAAAGGTGGCTACAATTCACTACCTATTCAAGACTCCAAAAAGCATCCAGTCTTCTTTAGATGAACCTACCCAATTCATCTGAAAAATCTAGTGAACTGGCATTTTTAATCTTGAAAAAAAAAAAGCTGCTTTCCTGTAAGAGCCACCTTAAGTTCTCCATAGTGTTTCCCAAATTATTTCGTTTTTCCTCTGCTGACTGCTAAAGAAAGAGAAGAATCACAGAATCACAGAATGGTAAGGGATGGAAGCAAGGTTCCACTTTCTCGGTATCTCTCCTCTCTCCTTATCTGCTTGTTGGTAGAGAAGAAAAGCCAGTGAATGCAGCGGGACAGGACTGTGCTCTACCTAAAAACAAAGTCGATTGGGCAAGGTAGTGTTTCTTCAGTAGAATAATAAAAGCATGGGCCATCTCTTCTTCTTGTGGCACAGCTCCTGAGGCAGAGCAGCTTTATGACAGATCTTACTCAATAAATTTGCCTGAGGTTTGGTCTATGAAAAATAAAAAGTCTTTTGCAAGGGAAATTAGGAGAATATATAAGGATTAATAATGAAGCTGCCGTTGCCATTTTGGGCAGCTAAAGAATAAGAACATAAGTAAAACTGTGTTGGGTCAGAGCACTGATCCATCCAGCTCACTTTTGATGTCAGAGACAGGAGAACTAGGAGTCTTCCACAGATATACCTTCTACACCTTCAGCATCCACAGCTGTTGTTAGAGATCTTAGAGGCACACCACTCACCGGGTTTCCGTTCACCAATATAATGTTCACGAACTTATCTAGTCATTTTGAACCTACTGATACTCTCTGCTTCCACATCCTCCTGTGTCAGCAATCTCCAGAAGGCAAGTTAGGCTGTAGTGACAAAAAATCCTTCGTGACTTTGAAAATGTCTCAAGTGAGAAGTGACGTTGAGCTTTTTGCTTCCCTTTTAATAGTAATCATCTGTCCTGTTACAAAGGTTGTGCCTAAAGGTACCACCTGGTCAGGTCCTTCCTGTTGACTGATAGTCATGCTAAACTCAAGAGAAAAGACAAGGGCAATGCCCATGAGTACCCAGACAACCTAGATTTGTCTCTTACTACCCTGCATTAACTTCCATGATTTCATCACGTGTCACTCCAGCAGTTAGCTAGACCCTAATTGTATGGTTTACACCTCTGTGCTTTGATCATTGTTATTAATTATGCATATACCAGTGTGCATAGGTGTTCTCGGTGTTTTCAGCATTTTTTTCTTTCAATCTTTTGTGGTTAGTCCAGAAGATTCCACTGCATTTATTGATAGAACAGTGTTTCAGACAGGTAAAGGCTTGTGGCACACATGAAGTACAGTGGAACCAGTGCAGCAGAGAATCTAAGAGCAAACTCAACCAAGTCACTGCTGATATTTTCTTGCAAGCAACAAAGCAAAGCTTAAGAGTTGCTCAGCAGAATATGTCTAAAGTTAGGAGAATGACCTAACCAAAACCTGTTGGGGGCAAGCTAAAAGAGGAAATTTAGCCAGAAAGTTAGGGTAAAGTTAGCAACAACTGTGGAGACTCTCTGTGGTCGTTCATCCACCTAAATTAACCTGAGTATATATAGAGTCACCCCTTAAAAATTCACCCTTAGAATATTTTTATTTCACTTAGGCTGCTGCACCTACGTGCTACAGAAAATGCTTAGTACCCCATCCAGCAACATTCACTTCCTTGCTGAAGACACCAGATATACCTATACCCTATAAGGTAAATTAAGGCTGGAGTATCAGATCAGAGTTTCAGCTTTAACTCCCAATTTCCTGGCTCTTTGTGGGTTTTAGGCAGACCCTTAATGTTACTTTAATGTAGGGGGTTTCTTGTGGTTTAATATTTCTAAGAGCAGTAAATTATTTCCAGCATATGTAAAAAAGACAAATTTCTTTTGTGGTTAGTGACCACAAAGCAAAACAAGAAACAGAAATACTCAAGAGTGGGATTCTTGAGCAAAGGTTGTAGAGCTTTAAACCTCCCTTTTGATGTTACATGCAGAAGAAGAGGCTGATGATTAATACCTTTACAAAGCATAGTAGCAAATAAACACAACCTATGTTCATCATCTCTGTACATCAGCACAAAATGCTTTTTGTTTGCTATATGAGCAAATGCTTTGAAACAATGCCCCCACTCCCTTATATACAACCCCTAGAAATGAACTTTTGAGTAATAAATGTATCCCAGCTTGTGAGGAGAAGTTCCGAACTGGCAAGCAATGAAGACAATGCTACATCAAAAAAATGGTTTGTTTCCACTAGTGTATGATTACTCTTAGCTTTCCCCGTGGACGAGAACAAGAGGTGAGCTGATGCCTGGAAATGCTGCTCTCAGCATCTACTCCCTGACATTCTATGAATCTATGATTCTACAGTTGAGCAAGCTGACTTCACAGATCACAGAATCACAGAATGTCAGGGGTTGCAAGGGACCTCAAAAGATCATCTAGTCCAGCCCCCTGCCAGAGCATGATCAGCCAGAGCAGGTCACACAGGAACGTGTCCAGGCGGGTTTTGAATGTCTCCAGAGAAGGAGACTCCACACCCTCCCTGGACAGCCTGTGCCAGGGCTCGGTCATCCTCACAGTGAAAAAGATTTTCTAATGTTTTTACAGAACCTCCTACATTCCAGCTTGTACCCATTGCCCCTTATCCTGTCATTAGACATTGCTGAGAGGAGCCTGGCTCCATCCTCCTGACACTCCCCCTTGACATATTTATAAACATGAATGAGGTCACCCCTCAGTCTCCTCTTCTCCAAACTAAAGAGCCCCAGCTCCTTCAGCCTTTCCTCAGAAAGGAGATGTTCCACTCCCTTCATCATCTCTGTGGCTCTGCGCTGGAGTCTCTCAAGTAGTTCCCTGTGCTTCTTGAACTGAGGGGCCCAACTATATTGTCAGATAAAATCCATGAAGCTTAGGAAGCCACAACCCATGTGACTGGACAATAGCTAGCGTCACCATCCCAGACCAGTCTCTTCTGGCTGCTGTTTTGACTGCAACTCTTGAAAGTACCGGTTACAGCCCTTGTGGGACAAGATGATCACGCAGGCGTTAGGACTATTGGACCTGTGGAGTCCCTGCTATAGCAGCCGTGTGCCCACTGATGCCTCCTCTGTGCCCCACACAAAGGCTGTGGGGTCACTTCTCTGCAGGTCCACAAGGCTTGGCTAGCTGACTTGGGGCAGGTGGTCTTGGCAAACCTCCTGCCCATGCCTCTAAGCCAAGCTTGTGCAACTAAAAGAGACTGTCATTGGTTCATCACAGCCCCATGGAAGATCTTATTTTGCTGGAAATAGCAAAGTCTCTGCTTCCTTACTTGCAAACATTTGGGAAGAACGAGTAAGTGCTGAGAAAAAAAGACATTTTTCAGGAGGAAAGAACTTTTGTCAGTACTGATAGTAAGATATATTGAGGATTGTTCATACTAGCTTTGTTCTCAGCACCATTTAAAAACTCTGGTTGCATCACTCACAGAGCAGATTTCCAGATGTAATTGTTTGCTTCTGGCTTGAGAAAGAGAGGCTTTCTGCTGGCATGATTTACCTTGTCTGATGCCCAGAGGGATCAAATGCACCAGCATTAAACTGCAGGACTGAAAATGATTTTGCTTGGCTTTCTCATAACATTTTTAAAGTAGCTCCTGGGATAGTACAGAAAAGAATCCTACTAGCTCAATGACACCTTCAGGAGCAACTCTGTAGGCTCCTCACTCCAGAAATGTTACTGTAAATCAAAGGAGAAGTAAGAACAGAGGAAGAAGTTGTTTGCACTATTCTCCCATACATTCTGTTGGAGCTGGACTAAATAAAGATGTGCTTTGTGTAAGAATTTATGAAAATTGCACACTGCTTTCAGATTGTAATTCTTCACTTCACAATACAGCTATTTTTGGCCTAACAGTAGTGATGGGAAGAAGAGGTTTAAAACAGAAGGAAAGTGGATGGAGTCTCAAATAAACACCAGCCCGTATCTCTCAGCTGCAGCTTTTGTTCTGTTAATACAGCTGTGACATCTATAATCTGTGCTAGAAAAAGCAGATTCACTGTATTTGACAAGACTGCAAAATGTCTAGTCTGGAAAGTTACATAAATGTTATTTCACTGAATTATTGAAGATTTCCCAAGAGAAATTACAAAATTAATTAAAAATTAACAGTTAATTTAAAACTAATTTAATGGGCAATTAGGACCCTTGCTAACTGACTGGCCATATTCTTCTTATGCTGAAAAGAAATTAAAAAGGTCACAGTCTCTGCTGCTACATCACAGTTTGCAAAAATTATTCACTTCACGCTATGACTGGAAGATGTATTATTACTGGCAGCATGTGGTACAAAACTCACTCGACAAATCACATTCTACTTTGTGAATCCTTTTTTCTTCAGTGACATGGGAATTCCATTCCTTCTGGCCAAAAGCCTACCATTCCTTGCAGATATGAGTACCTTTTTTAAAAACAAGAATTACTATGGGCAGTTCTGGGATTGCAGCTCACAGTGAGTGAGTAAGCCCTTGCTTCGTTTATGGCTCCATTGGCTTTGGTGGGACTATTTATTGAGTGAAATGCTACTCAGTGTGAATAGAAGGGTCAGTGCTTCACCTAGTAAGTGTAGCATGTAGCTCGACTGTTCCTATAAAAAATCTAGATGCAGTGGCCCATACTTTCTTGGGAGCATTAGGTTATATTTAGTTTACAAGCAATACAGGTAAAGGTAATCTTAGCATAGTCTACTTCATTAAGACTAAACTACTTTTCATTTTATTTTGAGAGAAAAGAAAGAATTAAATATTGCAGATTTTAAGGGGGTAACGTTTACTACTGCTAATGTAGTATTAATATAGAGATACCCAGTTTGCCTGAATTCTATAATAATGGAGAATTCAAACCAAATATTCAGAATAGCAGTGACACTCTTCTCGGTGGCTATGAACATTGATTAAGATTGCCTGGTTTAAATAATCTTCATGTATTACATGAGTGGGAATATATACAACAGTGTAGGTGTATAAGTATTCTTTAGAGATGTAATTATATGCAATTAAACTATATGGTATACATAATACCATATATTGAAATGAAGAATTAAATATATTGTACTTAGGTAACATCTTCCACTTGATTTACTCAGAATATTTAGATGTACTCCAAATATTTAGATGTTAATGAAGTAGGTCTCCCACAATCCAGTTGAGTGGGCAAGCATTATCAATCCATAAGAACTTACTTGTATTCTGCAGAAAGTATAGGGCACAGCTTTGAAAAATCTTGTACTGCCTAGTTTTTCTGGCTGATGTTAAATGTTTTCTCTGCCATTACTGGGCATAAAACATACATCACCTTATGGTATAATGATGGTACTGACATTCATCTACATGACTCATCAATCATCAATCTGTGTATGAATAAAGTAAAGAGTCACAAATCAATACTAATAAATCCTTTAAACTGCATTCTACCACCAAGCAAATTTGAGGTGGAGGAAAGGAGAGGATTAACAGTGCGTGGAAACAAAAAGAAATAAAAAAAAAGTGTGGGGGATTTTTTTACATATAAGATAGATATCTTTCCAGATAGATATCACTGCTCAAACACCTGCCATTCAGGACCTGTGAATGTTAGAAGCAGGTGGTATATTTGGACAAAAAACAGAAAAATATTCTTTACCTTCACCCAACCTAAATCTAGCTCTGCTCTAGAACTATATTTTCAGAACTTTGCTTCATACGATATTCTGTACTGGGATAGAAGAAAAAAGGCAGGCAGAAGAGACTTATTTCACGTATAAAGGCATGAATATGTCATCCTAGAGAAAACAGATTGGTGACCAAAGAGTTGTGGGACCAACAGCGGAAATGAACAAAGGCTGAGTGCTTGAATATATGAGTGTGTTTGGATTAGAGAGACAAATAGGGTGTAATTTAAATGTATATCAGTTTAGGTATCTTGTACAGTCATTCCTCTTAATCAAAATAATGAAAGAGATGGCATGGATGTGTGACTTTATTTCAGCAGATTCTGACAACAGATTCCATGTCATCTGAAACAGTGGTACTCATGTTTAAAATCTTCACTGCCTAGATCTGGACTGATGGCAAGTTTTGCTAAAGGAGTCACGTGTGGCAACAGCAGAAAAGCCTTCCCAGGCTGTTCCATATCAGTCCCCTACCTCTGTCAGGTTGAATTTCCCTTTATCCTACACCTAGTTCGGGATATGGTAAAATAAATCAGTAGTAGTCTGCTCCATTGCCCCGAGAAATTAACTGAAGGACTCCCACAATGTTGATCCCATTAGATCAAGCCCTACAAGGAACATTCTTCTGCTTGGCATTGCTAGTGATTGATACACTGAAGTTATTTTTAACATCAGAATTAGGGATTTCCCTTCTGTTTCTTCAGAAAAATATTTGGGATTTTTTTGCTTTCTTCCCATACTCACACATACAAGGGTAGATAACTCACTTCAGACAGCAAGAATCTCATCAATACAAATAATCCCTTTCCCATTGACCATACAAAGAAATGATAAACACATGTTTTTTCTTTGCATATAGATGTTCAGCACCACTATCATTAAATGGAGTGCAGATAATCAATTCCTTGATCACTGACCTGTTATATGCTGGTTTTAGAAAGTATGTCAGAATTAATTGCAATTTCAGTGGGTTATGTTGCCTTTTGGTGGGGACACCGTCTTGAAGAGCAAATATGAAAGTCTGTTGTTGAGTTTCTTCCCAATACCAACACACAGTATCACATTTTTCATCTTGTAAGTGCTCCCATATGCTACAGAAATAATTAAATTTTTATTGACTTTTTGGCCTGACTCCTAAAGATGAATATCCTTCAGATGCTAAACACTTGATAGGTTTGAAGTTTGGGGAAGTTTCTTTTTATTCCATGGAAAATATACATGCAGCAGGACAAAGGCAATCTTAAATCTCTCAATATGGTTTGCCAACAGACAATAAGAGAGAGGAGCAAGGTTGTCTTTCATTAAAAGAGCTGAGTGTCAAACTGCCAGTCATACATATGTTAACTTTTCTGTTGGCATTCTGATTAGGGTCAAATCAACAGGATCAGTTTGGTTCAAAACAAAAAAAACGGGTTTCACCTGTTTATCGTGCACAAGATGAAGATACACTTGTAAATTGAGATAATATCGGTGCAAGCGAGGGGGTCTATTTCCCCCTTCCCATTAACCTTACACACAGGTAATAGTATTATCTGGGAATTTTCAGATAAATGCAGACAACCATGTGCCAGATACTGCCAATTCTGTGTCCATGAAAATGTCTTAAAAGCTTTTCTTTCTCTCTTTCTCTCTTCTTCTCTTTCTCTCTTTCTCTCTCTCCTTCTCTCTTTCTCTCTCTCCCTTCCTTCTTCCCTTCCTTTCTTTGTCCTTCTGTCCTTTTTCTTTCTCTGTCTCTTTCTCTCTTTCCCCCTCTCTGTTGTTTTCATTGCATATGGTATAATTTGATAACAACTATGAAGATTCTTAGAAAATAAGCCTTACTGGATCATACTGACATTCCACAGAGTGATCAGATGACAGCTGTCTTGCAATGCTAACTCTAACGTGGTGATAGTCCCTTCCCCACCTAGTATTAGCCAAGCTCAATGTTAATTGTTTTTGCTGATGTACTCAGTTTAGGAGGAGTGGTTATTTCAATTTCGAATGGAAAACTCTGTTTCTTAGTGAGATCAAACATCTGAGTCCACCTGCCAAGAAATGCAAGGAAGAAGTCACCACATAGTGAATTTTGATCTATTTTTGTTTTTATTTCCTGCTGTTCATGAGAACCAGGAATGCAGATCAGGCTCCACCGTCCATTGAGAGGCATGTGTTAGCAATGCTTCCGCTACTTCTTGGAGAACACCCATCCCCTTGCAGTTTTTGGCCAAACCTTTTGTTCTCTGTGGGCCATTGGTAATTTATCTGTGACTCATCTCTGGCAAGGGAATCCCAAGCCTGTTGGAGTAGCCTGGGAGAGTTCATGGTGATTGATGTGCTATGAAGATGAATGCCCTCTGTTTTCCTGTCTCAAATTCTCACTTCATAGTTGCCCTCTGTCCAGAAAAATCTCTGAAAAGCCTTGTATTAAAAGGATCTCCAGAGATTCCTGATGACTCAGCTGGCCAAATGACAAACAGAGCAGAGAAAGGTTGACAAGCTGATTGAAGTGCGACTTAGGAAGTCAATCTGAAGAAAGGATTTGGTCCCTCCAAGGGTGGAAGGGTGGAAAGGTGTCCTGCATTCCTCTGGATGGATAGGATAGGTTCAGTGTTGCATGTCAGTGAATAGCCTGAATGTTGGAAGGAGGTAGAAACCACTATAGAAAACGTTTGAACCATTGGCAAATCACATAAAAACGTTCCTTACTGGGCTTGAGCGCCATCTTATCATCCCAGCACAGCTGTTTTAAAGAACAGGCATAAACTCACCCTGGTTATGGCAGGCATGTTTTCAGTAAGGTGAAAGGTTTGGCATCTGGAAGTGTCTGAAAGGAGGCTTTTGCCATAAATCACAACAAGAAAATGTTCAAAATTGACAAGTGCCTTGAGAGTACTTATAGGTTCATCCCTAAATTCCGGTATCAAAGAGCAGCCCCCCAAGCTGTAAACTCCTATAATACCCCAAGTCTGACATGAGAAGGTCCATTAGCAGGGAGTTGAATGGCAGGACCCTGCCACCCCAGGACTCAGAGACAGCGGCTGGCACTCACAGAGCTGTTTGAGTTCCCTAGCTCCAGTGCGTGCTCCAAGGATGAAGGGGCTTTGCCCTCACTCACTTTTCCCTTTTACCCTTTCACTTCCATTCTTTTTCTCTTACTGCACAGGTCCTAGTGGTGGAGCCACCTGAGGACAGAGCCAAGAGCTCCTGGGCATGAGTCCCCTGCTATGCACTCAGGACTGTCCTGGGGCTGAGCCCTGCACAGAAAATCCTTCATTCTTAAGGATAAGGGAAATATTTTTCGATCACTATTTCCTCAGCATCCAGCATTTTTTCTCTGGTCAGAAATAAAAACGCAGTGGCAATTCTGCCCTTGGGTTAGTCACCATCACCCGTGGTCGTGAACTC
>NW_009732814.1:0-439 GCF_000703405.1 Apaloderma vittatum | reverse complement strand
ATTTTTTCCCGGCTAAAATGTCTCCAAAAAAAAAACAAGCCTCCATAAAACAGCAGGAAAAATTCACTCCCGGCGAGACTCCTCGGAGGCAGCAGGAGTGGATGACAGTGTCCGAAAGGTGGGGATAGGCAGCTGCCCCCCTGCTTGCTCACACAGACAGCTGTCTCTGACCAATTCACTTCTCCTGGTGATTTATGAAACCCTTTGATCAGAAGCGAGTTTTAATTGCCTGAACTGCAGAATCTGACACGTGCTTCATCAAGTCAAAAGCTGAGCCTCTTCCCCACGCCCTGCTCTTCTCTTCTCTTCCTTGGATTCAAGCCCTGTAGGATTCGAAGAATCCACCCAACACCTAACCCCGTCTTCCAATCTAACTGGCCATCAGCTCAATAGTTGAAAAACGAAGGGGAAAAAAAAGAAAGAAAAAGAAAACCGAAAC
>NW_009732813.1:23134-23334 GCF_000703405.1 Apaloderma vittatum | reverse complement strand
GGCTGAGCTCCCTCCCCGTGTCCTGCAGGTCTGCGTTTGGCCGCAAAGCCGCCCTCTCCACGCTCTCCATCCTGGTGGCCCTGCTGATCGTCGGCCAGGCTGTCACCATCTACTTCGTCTACCAGCAGAGCGGGCAGATCAACAAGCTGGCCAAGACCTCCCAGACCCTGCAGCTGGAGGCCCTGCAGAGAAAGCGGCCT
>NW_009732813.1:22731-22988 GCF_000703405.1 Apaloderma vittatum | reverse complement strand
ATGCCTCTGGCCATGAAGGTCCTGCCTCTCGCCTCCTCTGCAGACCTCATGGTAAGAGATGCCCACCACTGTTCGGTGCTGGCTGCTGCCCTTGGCGCTTGCTGCCAACCCTCATGCTGCCCCTTTACCTTTTCCCTTCAGGACATGGCCCCCCCCAGCAACAAAACAGAGGACCAAGTGAAGCACCTCCTGCTGGTAAGGCCTCCCTGTCCCTCACCAGCCCTGCGGCTGCTCCCCGGGGTGCAGGAGGCAGGGGG
>NW_009732813.1:13983-22700 GCF_000703405.1 Apaloderma vittatum | reverse complement strand
GCTTTCAGCTTGCTGCCCCTTGGCTGGGTCTGGGGTCTCTTAGGGGTGCTCAGAGCTGATGGGGTATCCTGGCCTCCTGCAATATCCATCTGGATGATATAAGCAAAGCTTCACCCCCACACCCCTCTTTTTTTCTTTGCCCTGTCTCACCGTGGTGGTCACTCTGCAGCAATCAGACCCCGGTAAGATGTTCCCCGAGCTGAAGGGCAATCTGATGGACAACATGAAGAGACTGAAGAACACCATGACTGATGCAGACTGGAAGGTTGGTGCTTGTGGCCATACTACTCTTCTCCTTCCAGGAGCACCCCACTTTGGGGAGGGACTGGGGTGTCCCCACCTGGAAAAATAAAGTCCTGGTTGAGCCAGGCTTGAGTTTACTCCCACCCTATGGAAGGTGATGGTGCTCACAACCTTCCTTGGCCCGAGCTGGAGCTTGTGTCATGTTTTCCCCATGCTGCACCCCACCCTGCTGGTTAATGTCCTGATTCTCTTTCTTGCAGTCCTTTGAATCCTGGATGCACAAGTGGCTGCTGTTTGAGTCAGCCAAGAACCTGGAGCAGGAGGCACCAAAGGTGATCCCAGCGGCAAAAGGTATCAGTGATGGGGGCTGCCGAGCTGGGGAGGATGGGGACTGGCTCTTCAGGAGCAACTGCCCCCACAGAAGGTTCAGGCATGGGGCTTCCCAAAAGGCAACTGCATCCTCAGTGCCCTGACCGGTCATAGAGCTCTTCATTCCACAGCTGGTGGCCTTTAGGCTCTCACAGAGCCCATGGGGCATTTGGGATGAGCACGTCTGAAAAACCAGATCCTGAGTCCTTGACCCCCCTGAGAGCTTTAGATAGGTCAGCGGGTTTGGGCTTGTTCACCTTTTAAATTTAACTTCTTCCGGATAAAAAGCTCCTGGGGGTGGGGGAAGCCTCATGGTGTTTCCCCTTTGTTTTTATTGCCCTAGTGCAAACTAAGTGCCAGGCAGAGGCCAATGCTGAGGGTGTCCGGCCGGGTCGCTTCCGCCCGCAGTGTGACGAGAACGGCGACTACTCACCCAAGCAGTGCAATGCCTCCACGGGCTACTGCTGGTGCTCCTACAAAAATGGCACCAGGATTGAGGGCACGGCCACGCGGGAAAAGCTGGACTGCCCTGGTAGGTCACTAGGGAAGGGGAGGAGGAGAGGAACAAGCAGCGTGCGTGGGTGCTGCCCTGCACCTCGCTGTCTTGCTTGCAATTAGGGAGGAGGGGAGCAGGATGCCCAGGCTGTAGAGAGCATCCCTCACCTCTCTTTGGTGCCAGCATGTGAAGTCTGGAGGGCACCCTAAAAATCCCAGCCCTCCTTGGGTAGTTGCAGCTAGAGGCGAGACATGCAGTCTAGGTTTTCCCCAAGCCCAGAGCTCCTTGGGGTAGGTGCAGGCTCTCCCCTGCTGCCCTCAGAAGGGTGGGGGGCGATGGGACAGCCCCAGAAACTCCAGCAGCCACGTCCTGCCCTTCCTCTGCAGATCCTGCCGTGGAGCTGGAGGAGATGAGCTTCTCTGGGGTGGACATGCCCAAGCTGAGTGCAGTGAAAGGTGAGAGTACGAGTGCAGTGGTGGGGCTGGGAGGGGGGAAATCCCTGTAGGCTGAGGCAGAGGTGTGGGAGGTTGAGGGAGATACAGATGCACCCCCAAAGCACTGCTGGCAAGGTGGGGGTGACAATGGCGACACAGCAAAAGCAATTTGGGCTTTGGGAGGTTCTGGAGCCGTCTTAGTGACTCCTTTCTCTCTTTCCCCAACAGCCAAGTAGAAGAGGATGCCAGTGGGTACCTGTCCCCTCTTCAGCATCCCAGCTCACATGCTTTAAGTTTTTTTCTTTTTGCTCTGTTTCATTTCTGCTCCCACATTGCTTTTCGAAGGCGGTTAACCACGGGCACCCCTGTGAGCCCCTGCCCCTCACGGCAGTGTTTGCACCCCTTCCCCTGCTGCACCAGCCAGGGCTGAGCTGCCATCGTGTGTTCCTTCAGAGGGTGGGTAGAGCAGGATGGAAAAACCGATTTCGACGATGTCAGACCCATAAACCTTGTTCCCTTTTGCTCACCGGCATCCCACAGCAGCCAGAGAGCAGCAGTGCTCACCCTGCTGAAGAACAAGCCACTAATGCTTTCTTACACTAAACGAATATTAAAAAAAAAGCGCAGCAAAACAACATCCACCGGCTTCTTAACTGACCCCCGTAGGCTGAAGCCCCGTTAGATCAGTAGAGCAGAGGGGTTTAGATTGTGGAGTGCTCGGTTTTGTGGACAGGCATTCACCTTCGGGCTGCAGAATGGCCACAGCAGCAGGTGAACAGCGGGAAGAGGAGCTCACCCTGGAATCAGAGGGGCTTCCAATTGTTCTGAATTACCTGGCAGTTCTTTTATAAACAATCTCACAAGCTAATGATTTATAATAAACTTTTGAATATGAAAGCCTTGTAAGCAACTCTCAGAGGGCAGCGCTTGCAAACACGTTGCTGCTGTCCTGGCTTATAAATAAATGAATCTTAAGGGAAAAAAAGGAAAGGTTGCTGCAAAGACACCTGGATATCTGTACCCCTACCCAGGACTGTATGTATTCCTGGCCCATCACTTGTTCAACTTCCCCTGCACCTTGGGGTCCCCCCTGCACCCCAGCTGACGCCTCACCCGGGGTGCAGTGAGGAGAGCAGGAGCAGCCCCTCATGGCAGGAGCCATCTGCCTCCTGTGCCTGGGTTGCAAGGATCACAGCCAAAGACAGGAGGGAGGAGGACAAGGGGATCCCTTTTTTCCTCACTTCCCAGGTGCTTGGAGGGAAGCAAGGAAAGCAGGCAGAAGCCCAGGACACAGCGTGGTGTGGCTGCTGTCAGCGAGGCAGCAGGCTGGGTTCACACAG
Source organism: Apaloderma vittatum (assembly GCF_000703405.1). Lineage (NCBI taxonomy): Eukaryota > Metazoa > Chordata > Aves > Trogoniformes > Trogonidae > Apaloderma > Apaloderma vittatum. The sequence goes on along the minus strand of NW_009732813.1, from coordinate 19,818 downwards.
GGTGACACAGAAACCTGCTCTCGACACTTTAGTCATGAAAAGAAACACAACAAACCAACACTAGAACACGCAGTTCAGAACCGAGGAGTGACAGCGCCTGCTTGTCCCAAGGAAACAGGCAGAACATAAAACTGATTTTTCCCCAGGGGTGGAAGCAGTGCCTGGGAACCCGGGCAGACACCGGGCTCTGCTCCCCGACCTGCCAGCTCCTCCAGAGCCTGCTGAGCTCTGCGCCCCAGCGCCAGCCCTGCCGCCCTGGCCTCGGTCACCTCCCTTCCCCAGAAAGCAGCCGATGCACAATCTCACCGTTCCTTTATTTTTTTATTTTTATTTTGTATTCCATAAAAAAACCTCACAAAAAGTTTCACTGTCTTGGCCGAGAACAGCTGCTGGACGCAGCTGCTCAGTGCAACTCCAGAGACACAATAACCACTGCTGTCAGTGTTAGAATAAAAAGTAAACCCAAGGGCTCTCTTCCATAGTAGCAAAAGGACTGACACCACAAACCACAGAAGGAGGGGTAAAAAAAAAAAAAAAGGTAAAAGTTTCTCTTAAAAATATAGCTCTGTGATGAGAAAGAGGTGGCTGGGTGTCAACTAGGAGGAAAACAGTCTATGCAAGCTGGCTCTTCTCTGGTCGATCTGCCTCCTTTGGTTCAGTTCTTGTGCAACGGGTGAGCGGTCAGGAGGGGCAACAAACACGTCTCTGGGCCCCAGCAGGACAGGAGGAGGCAGAAAGTTACACTGCTCTGCTCTAAAAGTCACAGTTAAAAGAAGTTATAAATTATTATCTAAAAAAAAAAAAAAGTTGGAATTCTCCTGATGAGTTTTCTTTTCCTCTCTTCCATCTGATCTTCACCCATAAATCTTTAATCACAGGGATGCGGTACCTTTGGGGAGAGGAGTTAAAAGAGTTAGGGGTGAGGAAGCGAAGAACAGCCTTAGAGCTGAGCAGGGCAAGGGCAGAGTCGTCTGGTCCACTTTCCAGGTGGCTACAACACCACCATCTAATCCACACCACTTTCCTGAGCTCCCTGTGGTCAGCAGGGACAGACAGACACTGCCAGAGGCTGCTTATCTCTGCTGATGACAGAGGACAGCAACATCCAGGCTGGACATCCAATTCTCAGCAGCTAAAAGGTGAGGTCAAACACATCCAGAGAAGCCAGCACGCTGCTGCATGATTTTCCTTACACCATTTCGCTCCCTGGCTCACTAATCTAAGGCTGGGTGACTCAGTGAGCGTTCTGAGGTCACACTGTCTTCCAAAGACCGGCCCAGGAGCAGTGAATTTGGCCAAGGTTACCGCTGCTCAGAGGTACCAACTGCCAAGTCCCCGCAGGCCATGTACCTTCTCACAATCCTTCAGGCTGGGCTGTTTTCTTCTTCTAAAAAGGAAAAGGTGAGAAATAAATCAGTATCATCTGCACAACAAACATGAAGGTCCCAGTAAAGCCTCCCACAGAGGCTTCTTGGCCACCACCTCTGCAGGGCCATATCCATTACACAGAGCATCCTACAGTCTCTCCCTCTGCCCCATTTCCCAGCCCTCGGGACAGGATGCAGTAAGCCTGCCAAGCCCTGAGGAGCTCCAGCTTCTGCTGAAAATGGGTAGATGAACAGACAGCTGAAGATGAGCGCTTACTCCTTTGGGCAGGTTCTCTGCCACCAAAAGGGTCACCCTGGTTTCACCCTTCCAGGGAAAGGGATCTCTCCTGGGCACTCCAATCCCAACCAACCAAAGGTGTCTCAAGACTAGCCCCAATTAATTGCAGCCTCCTGTACCCTGCCATCAGGGCCAGGACACAGCTCTGGTCCTCTCCAGCCCAGCACGCTGCAGGGACAAGCATCACAACTGCGGCTCAGAACAGCTCTCCCCACGCCAGCTCATCCCAGGCTCCTGCACGTACCTTCTTCTTCTTCTTGTGACCCTCAGCAGAGCCATCTGCTACAGGCTCCCCTTCTGAAGATGCCTTTTTACTCTTCTTCTCTTTTCCAGTCTTTTTTTCTGGGAGAGAAAAGACAACTAAGAGAGGGACTCTGGTATAGCAAGCCTTTGAGGCGGAACACAGTGATGACAGCATCTCGAGTAGGTTTTTGATCACATCTGAACCCGAGCAAGCTTTCCAGAGCAGTAACAGGGGGAGGGCAGAGCCCTGCTACAAGGCAGCTGGGCCCAGGGCTGTTTCTCCGGTATTGGAAAGGTTTGATCCCACCATCCATGAACATGTGTGGGCAGAATTAAACAGGATTCCCTTCTTTCCACCTCCTGCTGCTCACCTGCTCTGAGTAACTGCTTCAGCGCTGGAGTAGCTGGGCACACCCCAAAAATCAGAGCAAGGGCAACAACTACCATGCGACGGACATGAGGTTCAGCTCAGTGCAACTGCCCCAAGAGGCTCCAGCTCACCCCTGTACACGTACAAGGAAGAATCCGTCTTCTCCACAATGCAGGGCTGCATCTCTGAGGAACAGAAACCCCAGCAGATCTTGCCTACCCATTCCATCTTTTTTATTTTTTTTCCCCAGCACAGAACCAGCTCTGATTTGCAAATGCAGTTTGCACCACAAAGGAAAAAAACCTGCCCTAGGGCAGCAAGCAAGGCATTAGAGAGACGGGTGCAGATAGGAGGAGCAGGAAACGCTCTTAACTGGGAGCAATGAGCATGGGGCTGGTACCATCTTCTTTTTTCTGGGGGTTTGAAAGCAGCAGCAATAGCCTGAAATCCCTTGAACGAGCTGCTCACCACATTGCAGCACAGCCACTGCTCAGGCAGGGTCAGGAAAGGGCCCGGCCGCTCCATGGGGACCGGCAGCGGCTGACACTGCAGAGGATGGCGCAGATTTCAAGGCCAATCTCTTTTAAAGAGGCTGGGAGCCGGGGGCCGTGTTCAGGAAGTTCTGACCGACACAAAGGCCCATGTGCGATGCTGGCCTTCCCCTGCTGTGCCCGCAGTACTCCTCAGCCACGTTGCACCTCCACCGATTTGGGTCGCATTTGCCGCAGAAGAGCTAGTGCAGCCCGAGCTGGGTTAGCAGAGCCCTTCTGCGCCACAGGGACAGAGCAGGACACCGGGCAGAGCACAGAGCACAGCTCTCAGGGCTTATGAATAGTGAGAACTCTCCCAAGCCCAGCACAGGCAGAGCAAGACCACACGAGGGGGGCAAAGAGGCCTCAGGAGGTTCTGTGTGGACTCACCTCAACCCTGTGCCAGCTCTCAGCTAGACTGCTGCTTCCAGCCAGGATAAAGGGCAGGAAAGGAGAAAGCCCTCAAGGGACAGGTCATGCCGTGGAAGATGCACAGAGATACCAGCTTGCCCTGCAAGCAGCAAGGATCTGCACAAGTATTAATGTGGTTCCCACTGTGCAAAGGACCCGGTGCAGAAAAACACTGAAGCGGGGTGTTAAAAATCTGGCCGTGGCTTTGGGTGCGCCAGGGAAGCAGCCAGGCAGGAAGCTAACGGGAAAACGGGTGCTACTTACAAGGCCCCGCACCAGACGCTGAACGTGCATCAGCTGCAAGAACCTATCGCAAATGCAGCCCCAAGTGAGGGATGCTTACTTTTAGCTGATTTTTTCTTTTCCTTGCTGCCTGGCAGCTTCTCCAGGTCACCAGCTGCTTTCTTCTTTTTCTTTTTGGGTACTTCTTCGTTAGCTTGCACTTTCTGCTTCTTCTCCTTGGGCTGCCCAATAGCCTTATCCTCTCCTGGCAGTTTCCGCTTCTGATGTGTTTTCTGCTTCTTGTTCTCTTTGTCTTTGTTCTTAGGTGTTTTCACAGGCTTATCTGCCAGGGAGGAAGGTTTCTTTTTTTCCTTCTTTTCTTTTTTCTCTTTTTTCTTCCTCTTCTTCACTTCCAACCCTTCCAGTGTTTGCGCTGCAGGAACTTTGGCAGCAGTGGTGACCTTGCTTTCACTCCCCGAGCTTGTCTCCTCTGATTGTGGGATGGAGAACAACGCATGTGATGCTGGGGTCACTTGCACTCCCTTTGCCCCAACATCATTCTCTTTTACAGACAGGGCTTTCTTAAGTGGAGAAGATGTGACACTGGCAGAACCTGGCTCTGTTTTTCCTGACACCTCTTTGTTGGAGACTTCTGTGACTTCCTGCCCTGGAAGGAGGTTGTTTTCTGCAAAAAAAGTAACAAGAGAGAGAAGACAGCTCAGGGAGGATTCATTCCATAGACCGTAGAGTTACTGGAGGAGGAAAATATGCCTTTGAAGAGAGCATCCAGCACGGAGCCTCACAAGCCAGTCAGTACAAGATGTCTGAGGAGGAGAGGGCTGTGTCGTGGGCAGGGGAAGCCAGCAGACGGCAGCAGCACTCCACGCTGCCGGGCTCCGCAGTGGAGACACACTGGGAACAGGACCCTGTTACTCGTGTCACCCTCCTGTGCCAGCGTGGCTTTCCTCCTGGGCCAAGTAGATTCTCACCCACCCTTGCCAAAAAGGAGACCCACCTGCTTTGTGGTTTGCAGCCACCTGGTCGACATCTGTGTCGGAGTCGCTGCTGTCACCGCTGGAACTGTCGGCTGGGGCTGCTTTCACAGAGGTCTTGGCAAGGGAGTTTGCAGCAGTTGTGGCTGCTTTCCCTTGCCCTGCTTTACTTACGGGCTGGGGGGGAACAGTCTTTGGTGTCTGGGGTGCTGCCGGAGTCTTGGAGAGGCCCACGTAACCTGTGAGGAGGGACTGAAACAGCACAGACACACTGAAGAGGAGTCACAGCAGGGCAGCCTCCCACACACCAGACAGGCAGATCTGCCTCAGCTGCTATTGCCCCCAAGCTCCGAGGGAAGGGCCCACCTTTGGGCCCCCCAGAGTGATCCCACGCTGCCCAGGCCAGGGCTGCCAGGAGAGCAGTCTGGCACTGACAGACGCTGGCTGAGCTGACAGAAAAAAGAGCTGATGGAGAGAGGTTCTCCTCTTTGTTCTGGCCCAGCAAAGCAGGTTTTGGGGAGGCTCCTGGCCATTAGCACGCACCCACGCAGAGCTAACGCACCGCAGATGGACTGCACAGCCCGCACGTTACTGACAAAGGGAATTTAATGCCTCGGACATGGGTTCAGTGGCAAATAAAACTGGGAGAACAAAGTCCTGCTTTGACATCAGTTCTCCTGGTTTAACCCTTACAAGGCATCGTGTCCTCCCATCCCTTCCCTTGAGGAAGGGGCCATGAAGCCCAGGCCCAGCGGCACCTGAGGAAGCATTTGTGTTCACAAACCTCCATCTGCCCACACCCAAAGGCCTCGCTCACAGCACTGCACTGGGGAGCCCCCACTTCTGTGCTGGCAAACCCACTGAGCACCCCGTTTGCTAGGGCTGAGAATTCAACCCTTGTCCTACTTATGAGCCAGCTGCAAGACCCGAGGATCCCACCTTGTTCAGGTACCATACCTGCGATGCTGCCACCTCCTCTTCCTCTTCACTGGACTCTGAGGATGAGCTCTGGGCTGGCTGGGTGCCTCCTGGTTTCTGCAGCGAGCCTGCTGGAGGAGCAGAGTTCATCCCATTAAACCCACCGCTGCCGCCTGGGGCTGAGCTCACTGACCCAGCCCAGTTACCAACACCAACAACTCTTCTGCCTCCAAAGAAAGGGAGGAGGAACCCCTCTCCAACCACTAAGTGAAGGTGACACGCCTCCCACGAGGTAACAAAATGCTATCCTCCACCCTGGCCTGGCCAACAGCACTGAGAACATCTTGGGAGAACTGACCAGGTTTGGGGGGCTGTTTGGGCATCTCCTCCTCGTCGCTGTCTGAGGAACTGCTGCTGTTCGAGGCCTCCTCTGCCTGGGTGGGCGACGCGGCCTGGCTCAGCTGGGTGGCCTGTGCTGGCTGCG
>NW_009732813.1:0-13952 GCF_000703405.1 Apaloderma vittatum | reverse complement strand
GCGACTTGCCGCTGTGACATCCCGGCAGTAGGGCAGCCTGTGGGGCGGCAGCGCTGGCTGGAGGAGCTTTTCCTGCAGGAACCGTTTGCTTTAGGCAAGAGGTGGGGGCCTAGGGAGAGGAAGACAAAATGCATCTGGAAGGAGGAATAACTGCTCGTGCCCATGAACTATAAGAAGCAGCCCAGAGCAGATGGCTTGGACCACCTTCTTCAGCCATACTCTCCAGTTCATATCAAGTTTAGCCCAAGAACCTCTCACGCGGTAGGGAGAGACTCCTCCTCCTCGCAGCCCACTGGTGAAGCAGGCAGCTGTGGCCAAGAAGAAAACTCCTGACTGTACAGGGCACTGCTGTCACAAAAGAGGGAAAAAAACCTGACAGCCAGCTGGGAGGCAAGAGCAGCAAAGGTACCAGGCCTACCCTCTGCTCACCTAATGCTGGTTAACAGTGATTAAAACAGAGCAGCCCCCTCTCCCTGCTGCCTCAAATACGCTCACTCAGCTGGAGACACGGCTCCAGCCTCAGACTCCAGCAGATCCCTCTGCCCACTCTCCCCAGGGAAGCTCCCCACTGCAGTCTCCTCCATTATTACTTTTCCCACCAGCACGTTGTGCTCTGAGGAATCACTACCTGAGCTCTCAGACACTGCTAACGGCAGGGACAGCAGGCGATTTTACCTCCCTCCCCAAAGGAAGGGTGGCATTAGCCTTGGCAGCCACTGGGCTCAAAACCTTGGTTGCTTTGACATTCTGCTGGGACAGACTCTAAAGTAGGTGAGAAAGAAAATCAGGACAGAGTAAAACTTGAAGGAAAAAGAGACAGGAGCACACACCAACCCACTGCCAACTCCCGAGTCCTTCCATCATTTTCAGCACAGCACCAAGGCTTGATTATTGGTGTTTTTTTTTTCCCCCTTTACAAGCCAGCTGTGTCCTATGAGCCTCTGGCACAGCCAAAGAGCAGAGAAGCGAGGGCCAGCAGAGTGTCTACAGCACCAGCCCAAAGGCACTCATCCTGAGGGCAGGCAGACAAAACGTGACACGCTTGCACGCTACGAGATCTTTATCCACTGCAGCACCAGCAAGACTGCAGTTGCAAAGTGGACTCTTGGACTCCAGGATGTCTTTTACACTCTAAAAATCACACATTGAGAGTTAACTGGAATAGCGATAAAGCAAAGACACCGACTGCAGAGCCAATCTGCCTTCAGGTCCACAAGCAAACCACAGATTAGAGAGCAAACTAACAAGAAGCAACTCTGTTGCCTCACATTTGAAACCTCCCATCAAACTCGATGTAAGAGGGGTTAAAAATAGAAGAGCCAGGGGCATGAAAATCAGACACTGACATCAGGTCTAAGACACAAATGCCAGCAGAGGAGGGAGCAGGAGCAAAGGAGCGCTCAGCCTTCTGGCTTGCGTTACAACCGAGGCTACGTGAGCAGCCCTCCCTCTCCAGATCTCTGACAAGCTGGGCCTTTGTGAGCTGACATTTGCCTCACACCACATCTGGCCCTCGGAAAGGAAGGCAACGCTCCACCATGCAGGGAGCCGCCAATCCGACGCAAGCTCTCGGCCATCTTGCACAAAGCTCGAGTTACAGCAACTGCGTTATTTTATACAATTTTGGTGCAGCAAACATACTTTAATCAAGGACTGCTCAGGCTGGCTGCCCGCCCACCAGCTGGTGGGGGAAATGGCCTCTCCAAAGGCCACAGTATCAGGCCAACACAGGCAGGGGTTTCCTTGAGTACACATAAATCCCAGCAAAGGCATTGGCCAGAGAGTGGACGCATACATGTGGGACAAGAAAGGCTCTTGGTCACTAAGCCGTGAGCTTAGAGCACCAGCCAGGCCACTACCACGCAGGCACAGCAGCCATGTTGCTCAGTTAGTGCTTCTTCACATGGCCTCTTTCTCAGGCTCACATTGCAGCAGAGGTGCACAGACATCCAAGACAGCTTCACAGTGAGGCAGCCCAGACCCTAGGGAGCTGAGCCACAGCCCCGCGGGGCTGGCATGGAGACACGAGGAGATGTTACACAAAGGGACTCAGGTGACAGCTGGGATCGGCTCCACAACACTCAGCAGAGCCCTCAGCACAGATCTGGCCTCACCTCCCTTCTTCGAGGCAGAGGTCTGGCTCTTCCAGCTGAAAGGCAGCAGGACCGCTGTGCTTCAGGGCAGATCCTTCCAGCCCCTCAGCACTTGTGCAGTTGGAGTCCAGAGAGTTCCAGATGCAGCCCACACCCAGGGGGCTGGGAGGAACCAGGACGCAGGTTGTCTTGGAGCTGTTCAGCTCCTGGAAAGACTCTGCCTGCAAGGCTTTGGCTACCTATTTTTTTTTTTTTTTTTTTTTTTTTACACTGGCACCCTGGAGTAGGGCGAAGGGGACAGAGTGCCAAAGGAGGCGACGGCTCATGTGTCTACTTGTGTTCCTGCAAACCATTCACCCCATCCGCTGCTCTCACAGGCTGCAAACTTGCTGTGGCTGACACGCATCCACAGCCAGGGTCAGTGAGACCCAGGGATGCCATTAAGAAAACCTGGTCCAGCCAACAGGAGGGCTCCTCTCTGCACTGCTCATCACCCATCCAACTCCCACCTCGCAAGGCCTGAGAACTCCCAAAGGTGCAGGACTAACACCCAGCGGGTCAGCGGCTCCTCACCTGAGAAGGGGGAACCATTTCCTCCTCTGAATCTGACTCCTCGCTGGAATCGTCGCTGCTGTCCACAGGTGGAGGGGCTGGTGCCGGAGCTGATGCCTTCTTCACGTTTGTTGGCTGGGGCACAGCATTGGTTTTCACTGCAGGAAAAGTGTAAAAGATTGTCACCACGAGAAAGAGTTGCTCTCCATGGCTGTTGAGAGCAGGAGCTATCACAACAGGCTGAGCCATTCCATATGCACAGACAGATGGAAACCCACGAGGATGCAGGTGAGGAATCCTGGCCCCTCTCAGGAGACTTACCACCTTGGGAAGGCTGTGTCTGTGCTGCCGGAGACTCCTCTTCGCTGTCAGAGGAGTCACTGCTCCCACGTTCTGAGGTCTGGCTTTTCAAGGTGCTTCCCACTGCTTTTTCAGGGGGCCCAGCGTTCGCTGTCTGGGTCAGGTTGGGAACAGGCCCAGGCTGCTCTGTTAACCTCTTAACAAAAAAGAAACACAGGCTAAGAAATGCAGTATTAGTACAGGGGATGTTTACAAGTTTAAGTGTAGTTTCAGCTTAAGACGAGTTTTGTTTTACCCTAACACAGCTGTCACTAAAACTCACTCCATCCTTGGCGTGTCAAGATTGGAAGGGGCTTCAATTACTGCTTGGACTGAGCTGCTGAAGACACACACCACCGCATCTGGCCACATGCTTTTAACAGGAAATCTGAATGTGTTTTACCATGAGCATGCAGATTCAAAGGCAGTATCAGAGCAGCTACATCCTACAGCTGCCGGAGAGCTCAGCGTGGACCCGGGGCTGACACGTGCATTTGGGAACACAGAAGACAGGCCGAGACGTACCCCAGGACCCACCCTGGGAAACTGATCTGTCAACAGATCTAAGAGTTTACAAGTCTCCAGACAACATAAAAACCTCGCAACTCACTTGGGCTGTGCCTTTCTACAGCACCCATTGATGCTCTGATGTCCCAGGACAGGCCACAAGCCACTGCCCCAAGCACCAGGTGTGTCAGCACCAGGAAGCCACAGTTATCTCAGCACCAGATATGCAACTACAAAAGCGAGATGATCCCCTCCAGGCCCGGGCCAAGGACTGCAGACACTCACGCTGCATCCTGCTGACGGCTGGCGGTGGCTGAGGGAAGGGGAACGCTTCCCCACAGATCTGGTAACATCACCACCTGCAGATATTCTCCAGGCTCGCGGTGCTCTGCACCCACTCAGTTTTACTGCACTCATCGCTCATCTCCGGGCTGCTCTGCCAAAGAGCACATCACGCCTGCCAGGGCGGGCAGACCCCATCCAACCCACGTGTGACGGCAGCTTGCTTCAGCGCTCCGGCTCCGGGCTTCCTGTTAAGGAGGTCAGGAAGCCTCTTGCCCGCCCGCTGGGCAGCACAGCGCCTGCCACCCCCACCTCTAATGCGGGGATACCCTCCTCTCTGCCCACAGTGAGGACCAGCAGTGCTGGCTCACCCTGGCCAGCAGCCGAGAGCATCAGCCTGGCAGGCTCCTGGGAGGACGGATCTTCCCGTGCTTCCTGGCACAGCCCCGCCGAGAGCTGCCACTGGGGCAATGTTTATCATCTCCAAGCCAAACACTAAACAGACAACAGCATCTGCATGTTTATCCCATTGTGGAATGGCTCTCTGAACAAGCCAAGCACATTTTGACTCTGCTTAGAGAAACAGAAACCTCCACAAGCACTTGGGAAGGTGGAAGATTGCAAACCTCACTTCTCTGTTTTGTTTTGATACCAGTGAGTCACTATCTCCACAAGAGAGGCCAGATTTGCAATGCCAGGGAAAGAACTACTTGAAGCAGACACAAGAATTCACACGCTCTGCTGGAACACACTAGCTCTGCTCCCTTTCATCCTAAGCACTGCCGGGCAAGGGAACGGTCTACCGAGATCACACCTCAACTGCTCCCTTTTAAGATCCTCACAGCAACGGGACTGGCTTCTACCCCTGCTCAGATGCGCGGCACAAGGGCTGCTTCACTTCCTACTTTAGGAAGAGACTGGAAAAGAGCTGCCATACAGAGGCACCCTGACACAGAAAGAACATAACAGCATCCACAGAAAAATCACCATAAGCTTTACACAGCCTCAGGACTCCTCAGATCTTCCAGGGAGGAGGCCACGGTCCCTCCATCCACCTCTCTTCAGTCACTGCCAGATGGCTGACAGCCACCACGTCCTGTGGCACAGCCCCAGGTGGGATCAGGCCAGGAGCACAGCTGAGTTACACCCAGGGAGCAGGGCAGCACAGGCAGAGACAACTTCAGAGTCTCAGGTACCGAAGTAACTTGGAGAGGAGGAAAAAAATTCAAGTGGAAATCATTTTTCCTGCTCCCTCTCCAGCCCCCAAAGCAGGAGCTGGCTGCAGCTCCGTGCGCGTGTGATGACTCAGCTCCCACCCAGCCCATCTGCCGCTCTGCTCTGCCGGGCCCCTTGGAGTCCTGCAGAGCTGCACGACACGAGGGGGAACGACGTGCAGCCAAGCACGTTGTAACAACCAGCCTTTATCGCTGCCCGTGCAACTGGGAAACACTGCCAGTACATCAGGACCAGTATCTCCGCTGTAACAACACAGCAAAGGTAGGAGCAGGGACAGGGTTCAAGGAGAGAAACAGACCCCCCAGCTCTTGGGACATTTGGCCTCTCCTCACAGGGCCTGTGGTCTGAGATAAAAACTTGCAGGCACAAATTCTACCAGTGCAGCCTACATGGGTTTTCCTGGGATGCTCAAGGAAGACACGGGTTCCCAACACATGCATGCACGAGCATCTCACACCCGGTCCTGGTAAGCAGAAGCTAAAGGCTGTCTACAGAGGGCTTGAGTGCCATCTTGGGCCCAAAACATCGAGGAAAGAGGAAGCAGAGTAGAATTAGCACTTCCAGAAGAAAAGCAGCTCATAGCACCTTTGAGGTCATTCCTAACTGTCCCCCCTCATCACCATCCTCTCCCTCAAAAATAGGCAAACACCCTGTCAACTTCTTTGACTGAATACTTCTGAGTGTTCGGGGGTAAACATACCAATTAAGCAGTTCAATTTAGGCATGATGTTCATTTTAATTGTGCTAATCCACCCCCACAGGGAAAGATGAAGCAGCTTCCAACGCTCTGTATCTGTTTGGATCTTGCACAGAAGCCAGAGGAAGTTGCAGGATACAGTAAGTCAGTGGTTAGCATATGCCCAAGTAGCAGATGGCAAGGATGAGCTAAGAAGAGTTTGACTGGGAGGACAGGACTGTGGACACCGCTAAGTCTCGCCATTTATCTTCAGGCTTCGCTTGTGGTCTCTGCCTGTAGGCTACTAATACGGGAGGAAACAGCCTGTTTGGCAAAAAATAGAGCTCCCTTGATGACAAGCTCTTCCCTGCTGACTGTGGCTGTGAAAGAAGATGCTGAAGTGGTTAAAGCCAGTGACAAGGTGGTTACCTGCTGCTGCCAGCTTCAGATCAGCACTGGGGGGAAACAAACCCACCCCAGCATGTCCCTCACCTACGACCTTGCGCGGAACCCCACAGCGCAGCTATCGAATAGCTGCTCCTACCACCCAGAGCTGAATCTTCACAAATAATCATGCAGGAAGAGAGCAGCACAGAGCCAACTGTCAGAGACACGGCCCCCTCCACCCACCTTAGCAGACCAAGGCTATAAAGATAAAAAAGCAGAGCCTCTGCAGCTCCTGCCTGTCAATAGCGAAAGGACGTGTTGACAAAGAGCCTCCTTGCAAGGACACGTGAGGCTCTGCCCCCGGCTTCCCTTCCTCCCTTGTGGAGAAAAGCTGTTGTTTCTAAAACACTGCTTTCAGGGCACCTTTCAAAGGACCCTGCAGCTCGGAGTCGGTGCAGAAGGTCTCCACACAACGTGTCTACGGGCGCTCTCAGGAAGGAATTTGCTTCCCTACGAGTTCAGTCACCTAAGTCCGAGCTCGTGGTCCTTCTCTCCAGGGAGGGCTACACAAACTCCCACAGGAGAGCCAAGACCAAACTACCTGGGACCCTCCGTGCAAGGCCCACTCCAAAGAGGCAAGACATGAGTGGAGTCAAACAGCTGGTGTCAAACAGGTTACCCAGCATCACCCTCTGGTATGGCCGGGCGAGGAGAGTTCGCCTGTACTTGTCTCCAAGTAGAAAGGAAGATCTTCCTTCTCTGCAGGACAACGCATCACATGCTACCGGTGTTTCAAGGAGATCAGCAGCAGCATTTAAACGCTCCGCAAGCACCTTGTCTAGCTCATCCCTTGGCACTGAGTGGGAAGTGCTATCACCTACCTTCTGGCTGACAGGCACAGGGAGATCCTCCTCATCACTGTCCGAGGAGTCAGAGCTCTCCGCTGGCTTCGTACTTTCTGCAGGCTTCGTGGGAGCAGCAGTCCTTCCCGGCGTGGTTTTGGCCAGTTTTGACACTGCTGCCTTTGGGGCTGGCTTCCCTTGGGACGGTGGAAGTGTTTTTGCTGGAGCTGCTTTGACGGAGAGTGATGTTGCTGGTGTAGGTTTCACAGGGGATGGAATGGCCTGGGAGGGTTTTGGGGGTGGCTTTGTCTGGACAAGACAAGAACAGTGTGAAACAAGGCAAATCTCATGGCAGCATCATTCATTTGTTCAGAATGTAAGCCAAGGAAGAGATTTCAGAGCCCCCTGGGAAAGGCAAATGCTGAAAGAAGACTGATGCAACTGGCAGGACACAAGGCATCCTTTCATCTAGCTGTGCGGGGACAGTCTCCCAAGGTGAGAAAGCAAAACCAGACACTCTTCATCAGCCTGCTCGTACTACCAAGTCCCTTCTAGCGAGGGACACTGCAGCACTTTGCACTCTCCACAGAAGGGAATCTAAGCTGCACTACAGCTTGACAAATTAAGATCCTGTTTATTGCAATTTATAGCTGAGAGGCAAATTTGCCTCTTCAGGTGAGAAAAGAATTGCTGGGTTTTTTTAATTTAAAAGTACTGATAGTTTTGTTTTTGGACTTTTTTTTAAGAAAGGCTTGATTAAAGCTCAGAGTGAAGACACTGAGGTGCCTTTAAACACCTCATGCCTCCTTCCTCCCACCCCCAACATGACATTGCTACACAAGACATGCATTTACAAAATTCCACAGCAATCTCCAGCCCTGGAGAGGCATGCCAGGAGAGACAGAGTCTTGGATAGACGCACTTGGGTTACTGACGGAGGTTCCTCATCTTCACTGTCTGATGAGTCGCTGCTTTCCGATGTGTCATCGGGCTTTGCAGCCCCAGGAACTGTTGTGGACGTGAGTTTGGCCTGGTTTGGTACCAGCCCCGTTTGCCTCACAGCATTCTTCTTGAGGGACAGTGGAGCAGCAGGCAGACTTTTCACAGGTGTTGCATTAACTTGCACCGTTTTCACAGCTGGTTTTGCCTAGCAACAGGGGGAATAAAAGAGAAGAAGAGAATCAGGTAATGTCTCAGAAGAAACCAGTTGAGAGCTGTAACTGCATGGAATCCGTTTTCACGAAATCCACCCTGCTAAATTTGACCAGGATAGGTTTGTTCACGCCCGCGAGCTGTGGAGCCCCTGAAGCAAGTCACTTGCTCCACGGACTGCCTGACTACACGTGGGGAGTTCCACACCAATCACCTCCTACAGATCAAAGGATCCCCCTCAACTTCAAGCTCTGGGAGGAACTGGGATGGAATGGCTGATGCTGGCAGGGGTTAGTGAGGCCCTCAGCCGTGCAGCGTGTTTCTCTGGCCTTGGGTTTGGGGATCCCACACACCCAGGGAAGTTGTCAGACTACAGCATTTCCTCCATCCTTCAAGGGAAGGGAAGTGATTTCTTAGAGACAAGGTTACCTGGATGGCTGGAGTTACAACCTCCTCCTCAGAGGACGTCTCATCACTTGATTCCTCACTGCTGCTCTCGGCAGTCCCAGCTGCCTGCCTCAGCTCTGAAACACAAGTGAGGAGATGTCACAGCTGCTGCCTGCTCTGGGCTCCCACAGCACGATGCTAATGCGGCTTTTGAAGTCAGGAAAACAAAACAAGCTGCAGAGAGGGCTAAGGGGATTTGCAGGGAAGAGGGCCTAGCCCCACTGAAAGCATCGGTGGTCTGCTGGGAACAGCTTCTCCAGACAAGCACTGGGCCACAAACACCAGTCCCATGTGAGCAGAGATGGGAGATCCTTCCTGGCCACACTCTGACCTACGAGGAGCTGCCCAGCCACACGTAACTCTCTGCAGAACACCCAGCCTAGCCAGACCTCCTCTGGAAAAGACCCAGGAGAAGGACCATTTTCAGAGTTTCTATGATCTATTCTTCACATCCCCACCCCAACACACACACTTTAAAGCAGTAAAAGATTTCCCTAGAGACGTCAAAGCCCCCAAAACAATCACTTTGCAACGGGGTATAAAAAGAAGATGCTGCAGTGCCTTTCCAAAAATCTGAGAGAATGTGCAGTATTAGTACTGCATCTCCTCCAGGTAAGCTACGCTGTTATCTCCATCCCCGCAGTGCTGGGTGCTGCCAGTCAGACGCTTCAGCACAGAATCCGCTGCTTGAAATGGGAGTGAGCATGTTCGATTCATCCCACAGAGCCTCAGAGCCAGCTCCTTCGCAGTATTCTCGTAGCCTCCCCAAGGAACAAGCATCGCTCTGAGTTTTCCAGCAAAGGAGCTAAAAGGAACACGCTGAAGGCACGGCACAGACCCGATTCGCAGCAAAGCTGGAGCACACACACGTTTACCACACCCCGCAAGCTCCTTACCCACTTTGGGGGCTGGGGGCTTTGCAGTCGGCGTCTCTTTTTCCTCCTCGCTCTCTGACGAGGAGCTGCTGCTGCTGCTGGAGCTTTCAGCTGCTTTGGGTGTTACCGGTGCTTTGCTCTTTGGGCTGCGGCTGTTCCAGCATGTCCGGACTTCCTGGGACTGGGCAGTTTCTGCCCAGCCTTGGCTGGAGTTGGAGCTGCAGCCGGCGCGTTGGGCTGCTGTTTATTTGAGACCACAGTTCTGTTTGCAGCAGAGAGCGCCGCTGCTTTGCCTGCCGGGGTGGTGGGTTTGTGAGGAGAATGCAGGGAGTTGGCAGGTTTGCCACTCCCCACAGCTGGCATCACCTACAGGAAACAAAAGAAATTAGAAGCCTATAGACAGATGAGGGGCTAAAGTGGACACAACATACCTTGAACACCAATCTGGCAGCTGAGAAAGCCATAGAGCTCTTTAGAGAAGCACTTAGGGGACAGATAGCTAAGAGAAGGCTTATGCCAGCATAGGAGGGTCATTTAAAAACAAATTTCACTCCAGCTGGCAGCTCTATGCCTGCCAATGAGTCCGGAAGAGTCCTGGCCTCAGAGTACTATCAGCCTTCGAAGCCAAAAGAATTGCCTTACCGTAATTGCACCTTTTCCAGATGGCGTCTCCTCTTCTGATGAGGAGTCATCGTCTTCACTGCTTTCTACATTCGCTCCTGAGTTCGTGGCCAGGGAAAGGCTGGCGGCTGCACAGGGGAGAGCCACCGAGAAATCGCATGAGCTCGTCTCTCACATGAAGAAGGCCTCTGAGCTGCAGAACTCCCCAGCGGGCGGCATAGGGTGCCATCTCCACACCTGCCTCACCACCACTGCCACTGCCTTTGTGACAAGGAAGTGCTTTGTTCCTCCACCTCATCCTTCTCCCCACCACCCAGACAAGGAACCTGCGAAGATTCACGTTTCCAAGGGCTGGTCTACAGTAGATGAGACTGAGTCAAGACACATCAGACACGCAGGTTTATGTTAGACTACGTGAGCCAACACCTTCCACATCAGCTGCACCAGTGATTTAAACTTCAGTTTAAATCCAGACCGACTAACGAGTCCTTCCCTCACCCATGGAACAGGCCTGCCTTTGCTGGCCCAACACACACCTGGGACCAACTAGAAGGTGTTCCACAGTGGGCAGCGTCAGGTTCCAGAGGCTCCATGCACGTGAGAACACCCATCCCTCCCCAGTGAATCATAACAGGCTTCTTTTTCCAGCTTCATCAGACATCTGTGCTCCTCAGAAACTCCACATGAGGGAGGGGGTGCTAAACTAATTGTCCTATTTTTCCAAGAGCACAAGGGAACAGCCAACACTTTACAAGCATTTTCACTAGCCAGACAAGTTGGACTGCTCCTACACAAGCCTCCAGTACTACTCTGTCAGCGCCAGGGAGATGAAAGGCTCCTACCGTTTGCAGCTTTCGTCTTCTCTTTCTCATCCTCCTCTTTCTCGGAGCTCTCAGAGCTGCTCACAGGATCAGGAACTCTGATCTTTTCTGGGACGGCTTCCTCATCGTCATTCACTTTTCTTCTCCTGGAATTCGAGGGAGTTCTGAGGGAACAGAATTTGTGTCAAAATGGGGAAAAAAAAACCCAAACGTATCTGGAGCAAATTGGAATACAACTATTCATCCACTCTCATGTCAGGCTCCAGCCTAAGGACATGCATCTGCATTCCTCTACAGCACGTAAGGAGCTGGGAGAAATACTTCTCTAACCTGCAAGGGACATCTCCGGTGCCTCAGGCAACTTCTGAGAGCAATACTAAGAGAAGATACTGAACATAGACAGTTTTTTGTGTCCTAGGCAGACTCTTTTTCACTTTAGCAGAGAAGTAAAAACATCTATGGTCAGGCTGGTGCTCACCACCAAGCAAAGGCATCCTACAGAAAAAAAATTCTGTCTCCAGGAGGCAGCTATAGCAACAGTAAGTACAGTCCCAGGGTTAGGGCAGTGATCCCCAAGCAGGTCTTGGTATTCCACCAGGCCAGAAGTGGTGAATCCAAAGCCTGCAAAAGCCATCTGACCTTTAGCTCACAGGCCAAAAAGACAGAAAAGTCTGGTTGCAGGGAAATTTAAGAATGAAAGTGGCTGGATCTAGAGAAGATGTGTTGAAAGAAGTGGGGGAAAAGGCCACAGGTGAGCATTACACTTAAGCCGTTCAGTTGGGTTAAAATGTTAAGCGAGAGAAAAACGTCTCCAGGCTCTTAATCCTACTTCTACCAGAACAGATGATGTGGCTGAAGTTATCACCAATTTTCAAATGAAAACATAGGTAATAAGTTTATTAAGAGAGTAACATTGGCTAGGCACGCATCTGTGTGATTCACACATGCAACACTTCTAAGCCCTGAAACACAATCATCAGAGGCAACCCCTCTCACTTTTGTGCCAGTTTAGCTTATTTTATTTGTTTATATGATTTAAAAATAAGATTAATCTAACAATTTAGTCAGTAAAAATCACACTTACTATTATAGCACAGGTCCCCATGTGTTGCCTAGTCTAGTCGAGAGGTGGTGTCCCTGCCCATGACAGGGAGGTTGGACTAGATGATCTCTAAGGTCCCTTCCAGCCTGGGCCATTCTAGGATTCTATGATTTTAGTAGCAGAGCTGTAACTGCAAGTTTTTTACAAGCAGCCTAAGCTGAAGGCACATTTACTATTCAAGTCTTGATAACAAATAATCCTTTTAATAAAATAACAGGGCAAGACCCACACTCCAACACCTTCCTGATTCAGTGGCGGCTAACGGCACAACACAAACTGCTGTGAGAACTTGTTGTGAGAGACCAGCAGCTTGGAGATACTGCATGGGGAGAAATCAGCAGTGACCACAGGCACTGGTTCTCCAGCAGCCCAGAGCATTTGAGGGCCGCAGGGCTCTGGCTGCTCCCGGGGCTGAGCTGGTCCAGCTTTCCCCAGTCCCCAGGAACCCTTCTGCCTCCTTCGAGCCTCCTTGGAGGCTAAACACAGCCCTCCTGGAGGGAAACCTCAACTGTTCAGTTCACTTTGTAAGAGTTTCTTAAGGAGAGCACCGAGGATGGGCTCGGTTAGACGGGGAAGAGCTGCAGCACCGTCAAAGTAAAGACATTTTCAGGCCAAAATTCTATGAAGCAGCAAGATGTGAGAATTGCAGCTCACCCACACTAGAGCTCCGCAGCCCAGCAGGGCACCTTCTAGATAAATGCAACTATCGGTCAATACGTCGTCCCTCATTGTGACTCCACATCAGGCTTAACTCAGAGGGGACCAGGAATAAAAGGTGTACATGTGGTCTGGGACCACAACAGGAGAGTTACACTAAAGAAAAAGGAACTGAATGCAATGCAAGTGCCCTGTCACCCCCCAAGCTTTAAAGCAATAGGATCTAGAAGGGTTTGCTCTAGCATAACTTGCAGAGAAAGGCCACCATCAAAACCCAAGAAAGTAATACATTGTTAGAGGCAACTGCATGCCTGCTTCTACACTGCTACGTCCTCACCAGATCCAGCCTTTCTGCTGCTCAAGTAAGAAAATCACAGGGATGCAAGAGCAAGAACTTGGGCAACACCAAGGCACGAAGCATTCTAGCAGAAGACACCTCTGAGGAAGCGAACACGCGCTGCCCAAGGCTGCTGGCATGGCCACACTGAGAAACGCCTTCACTCCGCAAACCCGGCACAAAAGCCCAGCTCTGCTGATTCCCCCATAACGGCTGCCCTCGGGCCTCTCGGCAGCTTCACGAAGGCGAGTGGTGTCCGGGGTGTGCAAACGTCATCACCCGCCTGGCACAGACGGGAAGGCTCCACACCACAGACCTTCCCGTGGGGTACTTGGTGGAACTGCTACGTGGGAAGGCATTGGGCTGAACATGTAAGGGCTTGAAAGGACAGTATGAAATCAAGAGACTTCCTCTGAGTCAGAAGATACGCAATCTATGCCAAGGTTTAAGCCCCTGTAAGAGCCTTGGCATTTCAGCATCTGCTCTGTCTCTCTGTTCTTGGGTCAATGCTCCCGGCAAAGCACGTGGATTTAAACAGAAACTGAAACGAGATTGCGGAAAAGTTTTCTACCAGTAAAGCACGACTCTGAGGCCTGCAATACTCCAACAATAACTTCAACTGGCAAGAACAGCACCAGGTGCTCAAAACTAGAGTAACAGCTTATGTCGAAGCTCAGGAAATCTTAAAGCAAAGTCTTTAACATGAGATAAATCGGTCTGAAAACAGAGGCTAGGACGAAAGTCTGCCAAGCACAGTTATCATCGGAAACCCTCTGACAAAGAGAAAGGCCAGCAAATAAAGATCACACGTGCCATGCGGGCTGGATGTTAACATAGTCTGAAATCTGACAGTCATTTCCTCCTTCGACTTACTTTTCCCAGTGGGTAAAGATGTCCTCGAGGGAGGTCGCGAAGGAAGGGAGCAGCTTCTGTGGAAGCAGAGGGGACACGGGTCAGGCTGCGATCACCAGACACCAGCAGAGACCGCGGAGGCCCCGCCAGGAACCCCCAGGAAAACGGGAACGT
>NW_009732812.1:4410-7739 GCF_000703405.1 Apaloderma vittatum | reverse complement strand
TCGCAGGAGCGGGGAGGGGAGGGGGGGGTGGAAATGCGTCCTGTCTAAATATTAGTTTAAGAAACGGAAGGATCTACGGCCGGGCTCTGTCTGCATCTGCAACCCCGTCACCTTCTCCCGGGTCGGGCCGCCGGCTTTCCGTCGCCACCGAGCTCTGGTAACCATATCCAGAGCTTCGCTGGGGCTGGGA
This sequence comes from Apaloderma vittatum, assembly GCF_000703405.1. Classification (NCBI taxonomy): domain Eukaryota; kingdom Metazoa; phylum Chordata; class Aves; order Trogoniformes; family Trogonidae; genus Apaloderma; species Apaloderma vittatum. Next base: position 7,549 of record NW_009732812.1, on the reverse strand, counting down.
GGCGAATTTCAGCCCGGAGTCGAGGGAGGGAATTTCCCACTCTCGCTGCGGTCTGCAACGAAGGCTTTAAAAAAAACAACCTAGACCTCGTATGTCTTTATTGCACATATATGGTAGCTTGTAGCCAGCACTGATTTAAATCCTATTGTTGCTTCGGGAGCCAATCCCCAATTAGGCGCTGGGGCGAGGGCATGGTTTATCGCGGCGGGGCGAAGGGACCGACGCTGTCGGAAGCGACGCGTCCTGGATGTGTGCTGAAGTCCCAGGTCTGAAGCCAGGACCATCCGTGGATCCCACATTCGGACTCTCGTGTTTGTGGATGTTGCTAGATTTAATGGCAGAAGCAGCCAGGATGCTGTGCAGAGAAATCAAGGAGGGAGGGAGATGTCTCTCTGCAAAATTTTAGGAGACTTGAGCACTTGGTTTTGGGTTTTTTAGTGGGTTTGTTGCTGATGGTTTTAACTGGGCCTTTGGTCCAGACGCTGCGGCGCTGACTCCGGATTGCAAAGCAGAGCCAGCGATGCTGTGCCTGAGATTTGCTCAGGGCTGTGCTCATGCCCCGACGTGAGCATCCTCGGTGTCACCACCGAGCTGGCAGGAGGCTGCGGGCTCATCCCGTGCCTCCATCCCCAGCAGCTCCAGGGCTGGGACAGAGGGGCACAAGACTTCCCTGTTTTGACATCTGAAGTGTTTGAAATAGTGCTGGATCTCTAAGTACTTTCTCACTGCTGGTCCAGCTCCCGGAGGCAAGAGCCCAGGAGGTGCAGCGCATCCCGGCGCCGGGGGATGCCGGCCTGTCCCTTGCGCGTTGCCATCAGTCTGCGCTGGTTGGAGCTACTTCGCAGCAGAATGCGGCCGCGGGACAAGGCTCCTCCTGGGGTGCACAGCCCCGGGATTTGCAAGGAGAGAGCCCAGCACCCCTGAGATGTAAATAAAAATAACAGAAGCCCGGGAAGGAGGGGGACATGCAGGTCCTGGCACCATCCCCTCTCCTTGCGAGGTGGCATTGCGGGGTGCCCGTGCCGAGGGAGCGCTGGGTGGGGGTGCTGGGTGCAGGGTGCTGGGTCAGGCCTGGCTGCTGCTGCACTGGGTGCCCTCCCACGGCACAGACGTGAATCACAGCTCTCTGCTCCCACATCTCCCAGCGAAAGGTCCCTCATAGGGCTGCTCCCCGATGGGCGTGCCAGGCTTGGGGAGCGATTTCCACCTCTGGGAGACTGCAAGAGAGGATCTAAGATTTGCGACATCCTCTTTTTTGAGATCCAGGGCCCCTCTCATGTGGCCCTAAGGCCAGCCCGGCCAGTAGCGTGGCCAGAACAGGCGTCCCCGGGGCTGGCCCCGGTGCAGCGGCATTCGGCACCTTCCTACCCCAGGAGAGCCCCATCCTGGACGTGCTGAGCCACGCTGTGCCCACACAGGGGTGGGCTTGGGGAGTGGGGTCAAAAAAAGTTGGCGGCAGCCTGTCGATGTCAGCCCCTGCCTGCAGAGCATCATGTCGTGCCCCACAGGGCTGAGCCTGGCCGGGAGGGAGATGCTGAGAGGAGGGAGGGTCCAGGGGCCCCATGTTGGGTGCCTGTGACAGGAGGTGCAGCTCAGGACTGGTGTGTGTTTTACTCGTGTGTTGTGGGGTTTTTGTATTGTTTTGTTTGTGTTTTTCTTCTCCCCCTGGTGCCACAGGCAATTTCATTGCTGGTCTAAGCTAAAGCACATGTGCACAATCCCGCTTCCAGGGCCCTTGCTGAGCCCAGGCGGGGCAGCAGCATGTGGTCCCGCTCCGACAGCTCCCAGAGCTCGGTGTGTGTGAGGAGGGGGCGAAGATCTGGGCACCAGCCAGCCCCCCCATTCCCACACTGCCAGGGACCCCTGACATCCCCTGGGCGCTGCCGCAGCGATGCAGCTGTGAGCAGACCGGTCCCTTGATCAGGGTGTCTGCTCCAGCTCATTAGCTGCTTGGACTGAAGAAATCCCACCCAATATTCTGGGATTTGGCCAGTTTGGAGTAATCTTTCCCCATTAAACTAGGAGGAGAGGAAGAAAAACCCAAACTTGCTCCCTCCTGGTTGTGGCGGGTGTGGCTCAGGGATGCTCTCGTGTGAAGGAGCATCCCGCGAGCGCAGGGACCCCCTCTGCGATCGCCCTGGGAAGGGAAATGCCACAAGCAATTTTGTTCCCATTGCTGCCTCCTCACGAAACCCGAAACGGGCTCGCTCTGTAGCTCGACATCCAAAGAGCTAAATTGAAACAATCTATTTGCCGCAGCGCTGTTCTTGAATGCCGACAAAAAAGCATTTCCTTCCGCAGCTGTTCAAAGGCCGCGTCACCAGCATGTCAACCCCCTAATAAGCAATGTCGGTCGCATCAGCGCTGGTTTTCGTGAAGTGTTTTGATTTTGATGGAACCACATGGTTGGTTTTTTTTAACCCAGCAGAAAGGTTTCCTTTGAACTTTGTCCAAACTGGCTGTGTAAGGGGATGGATGGTGGCAGCCCTGCCCGGCCCTCGCTGGGGGAAGGCACCGCTCCGAGGGGCCAGCATCCCCGCGCAGCCCCAGCGCAGCAGGAGGTGTCCTGGGAGGGGAAGTTCCTCCTTTAGCGTCGCTCCCAGGCTGCAGTAATCCAAGGCAGGGCTTGAGTTTTTCTCGATTTCAGCAGCTTTTTTGCAGCTCGGGGTCTCAGCTGCGTGGTGCTTGAGATAAATCTCTCAGATGATGCCCGGCGCTAATCAAGGCGATTGCTAATGAGCAAGGTCCAGGCTTGTGGGGTTCAAGTCCTTGGGGTCAGAACTGCTTTAGCCCCAACTTTGCTGTCTCTGAGTCTCGCTCACGCTGGCAGAGCAGTTTGCACAAGCGCTGAGCACTCACATCGCTGACCAGGCCACAGGCTTCTGCGCGGCTCGTGGTGGCTTTAATAATGTTGGTTTTGGCTGGGGTCTGAAGGAGCTGGCTGGGAGCACGGGGTGTATTTATTGCTGGCTGTTGTTGCTCCTTGACCCTCCCCTATAAAACATCGGGGCCGTTGGACGTGGTGAAGGCGGACGATGGCCGAGGATCTCTTGGCACCATAAAATGGGACAGAGCCCCAAGCCCTCTGTCCCCAGACAGCCTCATGCTCTGCTCGTGCAGCAGGGCTGGCTTGTCCCTG
>NW_009732812.1:3951-4383 GCF_000703405.1 Apaloderma vittatum | reverse complement strand
AAGCCAAAATCCTAAATCCTTATGGGGTCCGTCCTGGTGGTTGTGGTCCCCGAGCAGCTCTGGGCTGCAGCCAGCAGAGCCGTGCCAGGAGGAACGGGCAAGGGATGGTCCCAGCAAGGTGCTGGAGTGGCTTTTGAGGCTTTTCCCTGGGGTTTTCCCTCTCTGCTGCCTTCCCCATGACAGGCAAGGAGGGATGCTGTGCCCTTGTGCAACATGGGGGGACCAAAGCCGGCCAAAACCTTGGGTATGAACCAAATGCCCATGCATCCCCCTCGGGGGCCACTAGTCCTGTCCCTTCATGATGTCCCCAAGGAAAGACTCGCCTCTGATTTAATAGGGCAGCTGTTGTCTTCATTAAGTGGTGCTGGCTTATTAAGAGCACATTTTTGAGGCTTAGCAGCTCCACGGAGCCGTCTGGGAGGAGAGGGCGCC
>NW_009732812.1:0-3911 GCF_000703405.1 Apaloderma vittatum | reverse complement strand
GGGCCGCGGGCAGCAGGCCCCTGCCGGGGGGGGTGGGCTGCCGGTGGCATCGCCCCCCTGCACCGAATCAGGGTCACAGCCTGTTTAGTGCCCAAGGACAGCTCTGGGGGGAGGCTGAAGGAGGAGCTGAAGGATTCAGGTGACACCAGCCCTCAGCGGGAGGATGGCGGGTGAGAAGGACAGGCCGGTGGGTCCAGCTGTGCCCTAGTGAAGTGTTGCTCATGCAGAGGATGGATGGGGAGGAGAGCGGGGTCTGCCCCCCGCCCCACCTGTTTCCAAGAACAGATCTGAGGACAACTAATCTTCTTCCATCCCTGAACACTGGCACAGGAGCTGTGGTGGGACAGGCTACACCGGCCATGGGCGATGGAGATGGTGGCATCGGCAGCGCGGCGCAGGGCTTGGCTGTGCCTGCTGGCTCCCTTCCCACAGGAGCAGAGGATCCATCCTCATGCTGGAGCTCTTCCTCCAGCTGCCCCTTTATCTTCCAGCAGCTCTTTCTTTAATTTCTTCTTGCTCCCAGCAGCGCCGGTGGGTCCTGCTGCAGCATCCAGGCTGGGAAAGGTGGAAAACGGGCAGAAAAGGGGCAGATTGTCCCTGCCCACGTTGTCCTGCTGGCCCTGCCCTCACATCACTGCCCGCATTGGCTCCTCCGCGGGCAGGATTTGGGCGGCCACGCTCCGATGGCAAAGAGCAATTTACGGCAGCGCAGACGGCGCGGCACGCTCGGCTGAGGGCAGGAAAAACCGTCTGGATCTCTCATTCACGAGCTTGATCGGATCCAATCTGGAATGGCAGGAAGGGCAGTGCCTCTGCGGCTCTCCCACGCCAACGTCCTGGCGTCACTCAGGTGTGGTCAGAGGGCAAAACTTTGCTTTTTTGGAGGCTGAGTGGCTCTTCCATGTGGAAAGCCTCTGGATCCACAGGGCATCCCATGCAGGTCTTTCCCTGCAGCGACAGGAAGGCTCAGGGGGCTTGTCCGTCTCCACTGACACGATGCTGTGCCACTGTGTCGACATCTCTACATGCAAGGGCCCAGTTAGACACTTTAGATACCCCTTCAGAAAACAGCAGTGAGTTTGAAGGGGAAGATGATCTTCCGAAACAAAAAAACTACAGAGGTGGCTCTGACCTGCTGCCTTTTGGAGACCCTCCAGCCCTTCCCATCATCTCCAGCCCTTCCCATCATCTCCAGCCCTTCCCATCATCTCCAGTTCTCTTTATCCCAAGCATCTCCCAGTTTGGAGCTTCTTCCACCCCAAATCTTCATTCCCAACACTCTGCTGTTGGCGTCTCGGGAGGAATTTCTCATTTGTTCGCTCCAGAGCAGCGCTAAGTGGTTCAATATGTTGGCAGTTGCTGCTGGGGGCGGACAGTAAATGCTAATGGGATATTAGTCTGTGCACCATCCAAAACCCACTGGAAGGGTTTAGTGCAAATTGGATTTGTGAACCTCTCTGGGGTCTTCTCTGCCCTTAGCAAAGCGCCGTAATCCCCGACGGGCGCCTTGACAAGCTGTGCAAAAAAAAGGGAAATGGAATAGAGAGAGAGAAGGGGGCAAAAGGAGGAGAGGAGAGATGGAGGTTTCCCACCGCCAGGCGGGAGGTGGCTTCGGCATCACCAAAGGGACACAGATGGGTGCTCACAGGGCACCCAGGGGATGCGATTCCTCCCGCCTGTCCCTGTCCCGGCTCGTTTCTGCCTCACTTGCTCTGTTTCTCCAGGGATGAGGACTGGAATTATTCAGGTGGGAGCTGAAGGGACCGTGCCAGCCCACCGGAGATGTGGAGGTGGCCGCAGACACCCTCGAAAAATGGGGAATTAATACACAGAGCCCTTCAAGGGCCACCCTGCTGCCAGGGTGGTTCTGCAAAGGGGAAACTGAGGCACGCTGCGGCACAGTGACCCCCAACCGTGGGGATTTTGGGGGGGCTGGGGGGTGCCATGATGCCGGGCAATTCCACAAAGGAGGAAAACCCTCCAGAGCCGCTGCTGAGTGGGAAGAGGTGATGCTTTTACAGCAGCCCTGTTGCCCTCCTCCCTCTGTCATGTTTTTCCAAGGTCTTTCCCTTTCTTGGGAAAAAAATGGAGATTTTTGCCGCCAGCGCACCCGTGGCAGCTCACAGATACCAGCGGTGTTGAAACCGGCCCAGAGGAAAGCACATCTGGGGCCTGGGCTCCATCTCGCTGCCAAAATTTAAGCTTTTAACCCTGTTTCCCGAGGCACTGGGATTGTTCAAACAAGCCACAGTAATTAGTTTCCTCCGACAAACCGCCCCGTTTTGGCATCGCGTGGTTATTTAGGACGGGGCGGAGTGTGTGGGGGGGTGGTTTGTCACTCTGAGAAGGAAAAATAATTGACGTTCAGGCTTCAGGTTTCGGCACGACGGGGGAATTTGGGGCTGGAGAGCCCGTGGCGGGTGGTGCAGAAGCACACAGCACCCGTAGGTGCGGAAGTCTTGCTTTGCTTTATTTCTCTTTTCTTTTTTTTTTTTTGACTGAAGTTATCCCTGATTTCTGTCAGTACTACAAAACCATCCTGGGTTTGGTGGGATTTGCAATGATGTATTTTTATTTTCTCTGCCCTTCTGGGGTTTGGCTGAATTGGTGGTGTGGGGATTTTTTTTTCAATTTTTATTCCAACCTCGTTCCACATCTCGGCATTGATTCATGTCGTGTCACAAGCCACGCTCTCTGCTCCAGGTGACGCCGAGCGATGCCGTCCTGAAGCATCTAATCATAATTTTATCTCTTATCAGAAAGGACGACTCTTGCTGCTGCTTAGAAATGACTGAATCGGCTCAGGGAGGTTTTTGGGTTTCTGCAGCCGTGCTGACCTTGGCGAAGGGTCGGTAGGGACACGCAGCCACCAGGCTAGGGACCCTGAGCTGGGGACCACACCGCCCATGGCCAACCAACTGGGATTTTTAAATGCTTTGGCTGATTTTCATCTAGAAAAAGGAATAGAAATCCCCAAAATGTGACATTTGCAGTGATTTTTTTTCTCTTTTTGTTTTTTGCAGAACTGCAAGGTCTCTCAGCCAGGTGCTCTCAGTGCAGACACCACACGGGTGTCCTCGAGCTGGCCAGGCACGGTGATGGCTGCAGCAACTCATGCTGCCTTTAAACCACTTTTTCTTTTTTTTTCTTTAAATGCTGATTTATGTTGCAGCTACCTTTCTGCCTCTGGCGTGCCCTGGTGAGCGACAGAGAGAGCAGCAAGGGTGGGAGACAAGGGCCGCTGCAGCTGGAAGAGAAATCAGCATCTTTATGTGCCCTCGCAGGGCTCAGCTAAGCCCGGCCAGGGCTGAGCTGGTCCCAGCGCAGGGACCCCAGCAGGATGAGCTCGGGTCGGTCTGCAGCGGGATTCCTCCCCGCCAAGCGCCCGCTGCTGTGCTTGCTGACATGAAAACCTCTGCGGAAGGAATCAAAGGTGCCGGCGCTGCCTCCCAGGACACGGATGTGTCCCATGGAGCCTCCCTACAGCCCCGCGCCAGGATGGGATGGACCCCAGACGGTGAGAGAAGGAATCCCGCGGGAGGGATGCGAGATGGTGTTGGCATCGTCCTGGCATCGGGCTGGCGAGGTCTCCTCGGGGAAGTCCAGCCCCAAAATGGTCTGAGTGGGGCTGGCTCTGCTGCGGGAGCAGGTCGTGGCCCCGGGTGGGGGGCACAGAGCAGGGTGGGTTTATCCATCCCAGTAATTTTGGCTTCTGCCCGTGCAAGCCAGCATGGCTCGGGGTGGCAGGTGCTGTCCCCAACCATGCAGGGATGGCTCTTCAAGGTTCCCAGAAATGAGAGTTTTCCTCTCCTGTGTCCCCATCCCCTCCTAGAATTGCTCCCGAACACCCTCGCCAACAATGTTTGCTCGGTTCCCATGGGGTCCCCCCTCAGGGACACGGGACGGGGCGG